>NW_024404505.1:0-147500 GCF_905171775.1 Rana temporaria | reverse complement strand
ACAGATAGGGGGAGATGCTGGGTATACAGAGAGGGGGAGATGCTGGGTATACAGATAGGGGGAGATGCTGGGTATACAGAGAGGGGGAGATGCTGGGTATACAGAGAGGGAGAGATGATGGGTATACAGAGAGGGGGAGATGATGGGTATACAGAGAGGGGGAGATGCTGGGTATACAGAGAGGGGGAGATGCTGGGTATACAGAGAGGGGGAGATGCTGGGTATACAGATAGGGGGAGATGCTGGGTATACAGAGAGGGGGAGATGCTGGGTATACAGAGAGGGAGAGATGATGGGTATACAGAGAGGGGGAGATGATGGGTATACATAGAGGGGGAGATGATGGGTATACAGAGAGGGGGAGATGCTGGGTATACAGAGAGGGGGAGATGCTGGGTATACAGAGAGGGGGAGATGCTGGGTATACAGAGAGGGAGAGATGCTGGGTATACAGAGAGGGGGAGATGCTGGGTATACAGAGAGGGGGAGATGCTGGGTATACAGAGAGGGGGAGATGCTGGGTATACAGAGAGGGGAGGTGCTGGGTATACAGAGAGGGGCAGATGATGGGTATACAGAGAGGGAGAGATGCTGGGTATACAGAGAGGGGAGGTGCTGGGTATACAGAGAGGGGAGGTGCTGGGTATACAGAGAGGGGCAGATGATGGCTGGGTATACAGAGAGGGGAGAGATGCTGGGTATACAGAGAGGGGAGGTGCTGGGTATACAGAGAGGGGCAGATGATGGCTGGGTATACAGAGAGGGAGAGATGCTGGGTATACAGAGAGGGGAGGTGCTGGGTATACAGAGAGGGAGAGATGATGGCTGGGTATACAGAGAGGGGGAGATGCTGGGTATACAGAGAGGGGGAGATGATGGGTATACAGAGAGGGGGAGATGCTGGGTATACAGAGAGGGGGAGATGATGGCTGGGTATACAGAGAGGGAGATATGATGGCTGGGTATACAGAGAGGGAGATATGATGGCTGGGTATACAGAGAGGGAGAGATGATGGGTATACAGAGAGGGGGAGATGCTGGGTATACAGAGAGGGGGGAGATGCTGGGTATACAGATAGGGGGAGATGCTGGGTATACAGAGAGGGGGAGATGCTGGGTATACAGAGAGGGAGAGATGCTGGGTATACAGAGAGGGGGAGATGCTGGGTATACAGAGAGGGGGAGATGCTGGGTATACAGAGAGGGGGAGATGCTGGGTATACAGAGAGGGGGAGATGCTGGGTATACAGAGAGGGGGAGATGCTGGGTATACAGAGAGGGGGAGATGCTGGGTATACAGAGAGGGGGAGATGCTGGGTATACAGAGAGGGAGAGATGCTGGGTATACAGAGAGGGGGAGATGATGGCTGGGTATACAGAGAGGGGGAGATGCTGGGTATACAGAGAGGGGAGGTGCTGGGTATACAGAGAGGGGAGGTGCTGGGTATACAGAGAGGGGCAGATGATGGCTGGGTATACAGAGAGGGGAGAGATGCTGGGTATACAGAGAGGGAGAGATGATGGGTATACAGAGAGGGGGAGATGCTGGGTATACAGAGAGGGGGAGATGCTGGGTATACAGAGAGGGGGAGATGCTGGGTATACAGAGAGGGGGAGATGCTGGGTATACAGATAGGGGGAGATGCTGGGTATACAGAGAGGGGGAGATGCTGGGTATACAGAGAGGGAGAGATGATGGGTATACAGAGAGGGGGAGATGATGGGTATACATAGAGGGGGAGATGCTGGGTATACAGAGAGGGGGAGATGCTGGGTATACAGAGAGGGGGAGATGCTGGGTATACAGAGAGGGGGAGATGCTGGGTATACAGAGAGGGGGAGATGCTGGGTATACAGAGAGGGAGAGATGCTGGGTATACAGAGAGGGGGAGATGATGGCTGGGTATACAGAGAGGGAGAGATGATGGGTATACAGAGAGGGGGAGATGATGGGTATACATAGAGGGGGAGATGCTGGGTATACAGAGAGGGGGAGATGCTGGGTATACAGAGAGGGGGAGATGCTGGGTATACAGAGAGGGGGAGATGCTGGGTATACAGAGAGGGGGAGATGCTGGGTATACAGAGAGGGGGAGATGCTGGGTATACAGAGAGGGGCAGATGATGGGTATACAGAGAGGGAGAGATGCTGGGTATACAGAGAGGGGAGGTGCTGGGTATACAGAGAGGGGAGGTGCTGGGTATACAGAGAGGGGCAGATGATGGCTGGGTATACAGAGAGGGGAGAGATGCTGGGTATACAGAGAGGGGAGGTGCTGGGTATACAGAGAGGGGCAGATGATGGCTGGGTATACAGAGAGGGAGAGATGCTGGGTATACAGAGAGGGGAGGTGCTGGGTATACAGAGAGGGAGAGATGATGGCTGGGTATACAGAGAGGGGGAGATGCTGGGTATACAGAGAGGGGGAGATGCTGGGTATACAGATAGGGGGAGATGCTGGGTATACAGAGAGGGGGAGATGCTGGGTATACAGAGAGGGAGAGATGATGGGTATACAGAGAGGGGGAGATGATGGGTATACATAGAGGGGGAGATGCTGGGTATACAGAGAGGGGGAGATGCTGGGTATACAGAGAGGGGGAGATGCTGGGTATACAGAGAGGGGGAGATGCTGGGTATACAGAGAGGGGGAGATGCTGGGTATACAGAGAGGGAGAGATGCTGGGTATACAGAGAGGGGGAGATGATGGCTGGGTATACAGAGAGGGAGAGATGATGGGTATACAGAGAGGGGGAGATGCTGGGTATACAGAGAGGGGGAGATGATGGCTGGATATACAGAGAGGGAGATATGATGGCTGGGTATACAGAGAGGGAGAGATGATGGGTATACAGAGAGGGAGAGATGATGGGTATACAGAGAGGGGGAGATGCTGGGTATACAGAGAGGGGGGAGATGCTGGGTATACAGATAGGGGGAGATGCTGGGTATACAGAGAGGGGGAGATGCTGGGTATACAGAGAGGGAGAGATGATGGGTATACAGAGAGGGGGAGATGATGGGTATACAGAGAGGGGGAGATGCTGGGTATACAGAGAGGGGAGGTGCTGGGTATACAGAGAGGGGGAGATGCTGGGTATACAGAGAGGGGGAGATGCTGGGTATACAGAGAGGGGGAGATGCTGGGTATACAGAGAGGGAGAGATGCTGGGTATACAGAGAGGGGGAGATGATGGCTGGGTATACAGAGAGGGGGAGATGCTGGGTATACAGAGAGGGGGAGATGCTGGGTATACAGAGAGGGGAGGTGCTGGGTATACAGAGAGGGGAGGTGCTGGGTATACAGAGAGGGGGAGATGCTGGGTATACAGAGAGGGGGAGATGCTGGGTATACAGAGAGGGAGAGATGCTGGGTATACAGAGAGGGGGAGATGATGGCTGGGTATACAGAGAGGGGGAGATGCTGGGTATACAGAGAGGGGGAGATGCTGGGTATACAGAGAGGGGGAGATGCTGGGTATACAGAGAGGGGAGAGATGCTGGGTATACAGAGAGGGGAGGTGCTGGGTATACAGAGAGGGGAGGTGATGGGTATACAGAGAGGGGCAGATGATGGCTGGGTATACAGAGAGGGGAGAGATGCTGGGTATACAGAGAGGGGAGGTGCTGGGTATACAGAGAGGGGCAGATGATGGCTGGGTATACAGAGAGGGAGAGATGCTGGGTATACAGAGAGGGGAGGTGCTGGGTAATGGTATACAGAGAGGGGGTATACAGAGGTGACAAGCTGGTGTAGTACAGAGTTTTCCCCCTCAGTCTGCACTGACCTGCTCAGGAGCTCAGTGTGAGAAAGTTCTTCCCGACTATGATATGGGCGGGGCCAGGAGGAGAATCAGTGATCTCCCTTCTCAGGCTGTTAGTAAACCACGAGTGCAAAGTGAGAATGCTGCAGCTGTGCTGGAAGTGTCACACATCCCGGAACACTCTCACAGTAAGTCAACAGCCACCCGATGTATTCAGTTGCAAATCAGTTTCACACACTGAGCACAGAGCCGCTCAGTGTGTGAAACTTTTAGTGTAATGGCAAAACACACCTGTTGCCCTTATTTAAAATGGCGCCGGCGCGGGCCTCCAGGGATTGATGACAAACATCTCCCAGGAGGCATAGCGGTACATAGATGATGAGCTGAAGCTCCTCCGCCGCGGCGGGAAAGAAAAACACATCCAGATATAGCAGTGAGCTTTTTTTAAAAAAAAAATATTATATGCCAAAACGATATAAGGGGACATAACTACAGGGGATGCAGCATAGTTGTCAAAGAGGGTGGAACTCCATTTTAAGCTATGCAGATTGACACCATATTTCATTAAAATATAAGAGAGAGAGAGAAATAGAGAAAGAGAGAGAGAAAAAGAAAGAGAGATAGAGAAAGAGAGAGAGAGAGAAAGAGAGAGAAAAAGAAAGAGAGAGAGAAAGAGAGAAGGAGAGAAAGAGAGAGAAAAATGGAGAAAGAAAGAGAGAAGGAAAGAGAGAGAGAGAAATGAAAGAGAGAGAGAGAAAAAGAAAGAGAGAGAGAAGGAGAGAAAGAGATCTCTATATTAAACAAAACTACTAAATTAATAAGGGCTGTCTTTTAGATCTTCAAATGATTGTGTACAAATTACCTTTTATTATTAAAGTAAGATTTGCCCTATAATATGCTTTTATAATTCACTTAATATTTACTTCAGACAGATATTTTTTGCCTCCGAACATCTCAATGGACTCTCAAAATGTTTTAAACCCATCACTAGAAAGTCACATGGTTTCTGGTTTCTGCAAACACACAGAAAGGTAATTTGCCACAGCGTGTCAGGCTGTGTAACCTGATCTCTAAGGTCGTGTACAGACGACCAAACATGTACGATGAAAGCGGTCCGCCGGACCGTTTTCACCGTACATGTCTGGCCGGGGATTTCTGTACGATGGCTGTACTCACCATCGTACAGAAATCCGCGCGTAAACACTACGCGGGGCGTGTCCGCTGCGTCGCCGCGACGATGACGCGGCGACGTTGGCGGGCCTGCCAGTTAAATGCTTCCATGCATGCGTCAAAGTCATTCGACGCATGCGAGGGATGGCGGGCGTTTGGACATGTACGGTAGGTCTGTACAGACGACCGAACATGTCCGAGCGGGCAGGATTCCAGCGGACTGTTTTAAAACAAGTCCAGGAATATTTGCCCGCTGGGAAAAGGCCCGGCGGGCAAATGTTTGCTGGAATCCTGCACGCTCGGGCCTACACACGACCGAACATGTATGCTGAAACTGGCCCGCGGACCAGTTTCAGCAGACATGTTTGGTCGTGTGTTAATGGGCCTAACAGCTAAGATCACATTTCCTTAATGCTCTCTAAAGGAAAACATCTGTCTGTCCCCCCCCCCCACTGCTTCGAGCAGATTGTACAAGCTTTATACCATACACCATAAAATGTGACTACAATCGAATTGTATAATTTTTCTCATTTTTAACCCTTTTTAAAAAAAATGAAACATATTTGGTTTGTACATCTGCCAAAAATCATGTACATTACATTATAATAGGAAATTTCTTGACTACAGCAGCGACAAAAGATCGTTTAGAAGACAAACTCGTGAAATTCACAGACTAGTTCCAGCCTAATGAACTGTGAAGTGGCCATTTTCACGGAAAACTCCTCCAACCAATCCAAAACCTCCACCCTGTCAGAAACGTCACATTACAAAAACCTTGTTTGTTTTTTGTTTTTACTATTTTTATAATTTTTAGATTGAACATAACTTTCATATTTTAATATCTTAATATTTTTCCTGGGGAACCTTAAGCAAATTAGAACAATCTACTACCCCAATTTAACAACCAAACCCACGTTTAGAATCTGTTGAAAACATTGCTTGCAACCAGATCTGTAGGATTTTCTGTTAAATACAAAATACCATGTTGTTTACCATCATCTGAATTTTAAACAGTTCTTCACACAATCTCAATCAATAATTTTCTATTAAACCTTTGTTCTGATCCCATGTTTGTGCTTTGAATGAAACACATTTTCAGTTGTTTAGGCTAACATATTCATAAACATTTACAAGCAATATTAACCTTAATTTTCTCATTAAAGAACTTCTTTACACTCTGACATTAATTAACTAATTACCCTATGGAATATATCACAGTGATTATGGAACTCAAAACCTGTAGTTACTTTAAACTTATCCGGAACCCGCCCATATACAGTGATGAAAATAAGTATTTGAACACCCTGCTATTTTGCAAGTTCTCCCACTTGGAAATCATGGAGGGGTCTGAAATTGTTATCGTAGGTGCATGTCCACTGTGAGAGACATAATCAAAAAAAAATCCAGAAATCACAATGTATGATTTTTTTTAAACTATTTATTTGTATGATACAGATGCAAATAAGTATTTGAACACCTGAGAAAATCAATGTTAATATTTGGTACAGTAGCCTTTGTTTGCAATTACAGAGGTCAAACGTTTCTTGTAGTTTTTCACCAGGTTTGCACACACTGGAGGAGGGATTTTGGCCCACTCCTCCACACAGATCTTCTCTAGATCAGTCAGGTTTCTGGGCTGTCGCTGAGAAACACGGAGTTTGAGCTCCCTCCAAAGATTCTCTATTGGGTTTAGGTCTGGAGACTGGCTAGGCCACGCCAGAACCTGGATATGCTTCTTACAGAGCCACTCCTTGGTTATCCTGGCTGTGTGCTTCGGGTCATTGTCATGTTGGAAGACCCAGCCTCGACCCATCTTCAAAGCTCTAACTGAGGGAAGGAGGTTATTGCCCAAAATCTCGCAATACATGGCCCCGGTCATCCTCTCCTTAATACAGTGCAGTCGCCCTGTCCCATGTGCAGAAAAACACCCCCAAAGCATGATTCTACCACCCCCATGCTTCACAGTAGGGGTGGTGTTCTTGGGATGGTACTCATCATTCTTCTTCCTCCAAACACGGTTAGTGGAAAAGTTCTATTTTGGTCTCATCTGACCACATGACTTTCTCCCATGACTCCTCTGGATCATCCAAATGGTCATTGGCAAACTTAAGACGGGCCTTGACATGTGCTGGTTTAAGCAGGGGAACCTTCCGTGCCATGCATGATTTCAAACCATGACGTCTTAGTGTATTACCAACAGTAACCTTGGAAACGGTGGTCCCAGCTCTTTTCAGGTCATTGACCAGCTCCTCCCGTGTAGTCCTGGGCTGATTTCTCACCTTTCTTAGGATCATTGAGACCCCACGAGGTGAGATTTTGCATGGAGCCCCAGTCCGAGGGAGATTGACAGTCATGTTTAGCTTTTTCCATTTTCTAATGATTGCTCCAACAGTGGACATTTTTTCACCAAGCTGCTTGGCAATTTCCCCGTAGCCCTTTCCAGCCTTGTGGAGGTGTACAATTTTGTCTCTAGTGTCTTTGGACAGCTCTTTGGTCTTGGCCATGTTAGTAGTTCGATTCTTACTGATTGTATGGGGTGGACAGGTGTCTTTATGCAGCTAATGACCTCAAACAGGTGCATCTAATTTAGGATAATAAATGGAGTGGAGGTGGACATTTTAAAGGCAGACTAACAGGTCTTTGAGGGTCAGAATTCTAGCTGATAGACAGGTGTTCAAATACTTATTTGCAGCTGTATCATACAAATAAATAGTTAAAAAATCATAAATTGTGATTTCTGGAAAAAAAATTTTTGATTATGTCTCTCACAGTGGACATGCACCTACGATGACAATTTCAGACCCCTCCATGATTTCCAAGTGGGAGAACTTGCAAAATAGCAGGGTGTTCAAATACTTATTTTCCTCACTGTATATCAGGGCCTATATTACACATATATCAACTATATTCCAACCCACAAATCCCAGTGGTCCCAATCACACGTATTTGAAAAAAGATATATAGTTTTATTCAGATGTGGGTGGCACAGTCCATCATATCTCATCTCCAGAGAATGTTTTCGAAGGAACCTCTTAACCATCACCCAGGGAATATCGGTAATTATCGGTACCTACATCAGAAATGCGAGGAAAAACTTGTACACGTATATTGGTTAATTATTTTCCAAGAGCGGTCACATAATTTCTCAAAGTATCAGACTGTAATTGCAACTGTCATAGCTTATAACAACCTAATCTAGAGACCGTCTCAAACAAGATTTCAAAAGGGGATAATAAATGCCCTTGGGGAAAACCGTACACTTTCCCACTAATCCTGAGGGCGGCATGGTATGGCATGTGAAAAAAAACGTTTAAATGTGATATGTAAAGCGTTCTAATGTGGTACCCAGAACCCTTCATATTTCTTTTGTAACTATAGCAATGAACGCAAGGACTTACTCACTCTCTACCACCTCAGCTACCCCATGGAGCCATCAACATACAAGGTGAATCAAGGCATTGGGGTCAGGGCACACATGAGTGGATTCTACCTTCATGAGTTCAGAACAATCATGTTCATCCAGGGGAGGAACAGGTAGGTCTGTATCTCTGCATCATTCTCTTCCTCCTGTGTTTGTCCAGAGAAATATAGCATAATACCCCCCTTGGACAAAACAAAGAAGAGAAGAAGGGCCGGTGGCCGCAGAGCACAGAATCCAGTATGGGCAGCGGGCAGGAGAGGACACCATCTGCGTTCACAGGGGACATGGGGTTGGGGCAGGACAGGGCAGGTTGGAGCAAGGCCTCCAGCAGAGAAGAGCATCTGGGCGGGGCCCATGCTTCCACCAGCCGGGGGGGGGGGGCACCAGTCTATAGATGGACAGCAGGCATGGTCTTGAAGGGGCAAATAAACAAACAGCCAGTGGGCACCACATTATAACAGCTAAACAGGCAAAAAGCCCTTTATCAGGTCATGAATCACATACCACCATCAGGGCAGGATAGGTAATGCTGTCTCAGCCAAGGTGGCAGGGGTGTTGGGTGGCAAAAGGGGGAGATTGGCCTGGAACTCAATGCAGGACCCCAGAGATCACCCAACCTAACGGATAAAATGATAAGAATCAGTAAAGGCTAGTCCCCATTTATATATATCTAAATCAAGCTCAGCGGAAGGAAATAAGCTACAAAGGTAAGCATTGTGAGTTACTAAAAATCCCATCCTATACATGACATGAGAAAGTTAAAACTCAACATTACATTTATCATAATAAAGAAACAGTTGCAACATACCAGTTTCAACTTTTAAAAACCTGTCTTCTACGTTTTTTTTGAGGGGGGGGTTGAAGGGGGGGGGGAATTCCGTGAGCTGCCAGCAAACAAAGCAAGGAACCTAGCTGTTTCAACTTCAAAGAACTTGTAGCTGATGACAGAAACAAACAATAGATGCAATTTGACAACAGTCCTATGTTTAAAAATCTTTGCACTATGTGATTCTGTTCATGGTTTTGCCTCTGTCAGCCAGCAGAGAAATCTGATACTCTGGGCAGGGGAGGGGGGGGAGGATGAGAAAGAAAGAGAAGGAATTAATCACTTTTCAGCATAGAAAGAGTTAAGTATGCTAGGCTGGAGAGGGGGGAGAGTGAAGGGGGGAAGCCTGCACATAAACTCCATGCAGCCAGCTTTCGGACTGCTTGTATCACCCATATAAAAATGCATGGAAGTTTATGACACGGACAAACAATAAAACAAAACACAGAATATGACTTTTTCAGCGATATGGAACACAAAAGAGCTGATAAGTCAACTGTGACTATTTCACCCTCTTATATCACTCCGTGCTCTTTTCGTCTGTATGGTAGATAAACATTATACACACAAACATGTATCGACTCATCTGATCTCTATATTACATATTTGCATTTACAATAGTTTGCGCACCTTCTATAAATCTGGGTGTGTATTTATTCATTTATATATATATATATTTTCCTCTTTTTTTTTTTTTTTCACACACAGAGAGGTAAGGCAACTGTGAGTCTCACGGGCCACCCTCTATAAACCTCTCTGCCACCAGATAAGGAACCTGTGCCACCCCCTCCTCATACAGATAATCACCGAAATAGCCCCATTCAAAGTAACATAAAACATAAAACGTCAAACATAAAACATAGACATCAACCCGGCAGAGATAGGAATGAACGGGTTCTCTTTAAAAAGATACTTTGCTCAAGAATTACCCGTCTTTGATTGGGAAATCGCAGCACAGACGCACCCCACCGGCACCTCTGGGTGCTGCGTCTCCCCAATAAAGCAGAGCACACACGTTGAGCACCAATTGTAATAGCGGTGCTCTGGCCCAATTCCAGAGAATAACCCCATGTCTGCCGGTTGACCCAAATCAATATGGTGAAATGTGCAGACAAAAAATCTACATCTCTCTCACCTTTCAGCGTCTCAGCCAGCAAAGAGGAGCTAGCTGGGCCTGCACAGCTCTTTTATTAACAACATAAAATAACAAATACATTCATTTGATTGGTTAGCTTACACATTTCACTCCCATTTACCCGCCCCCCTGTGACGTCTGTTCTTGGCAGCGTGGAGCACATGTAATATCCTTTGTGCAATGTTCATACACAGGGGTCCTTGGTCAGCTCTGCAAGGGTCTGACCATATATGGTTCCTGAATGAATACAAGAAGGGGAAGGACAGGGTAACAGCTGTTCTTGCAAGTCCATATTTGGCATAAATAGTCTCTTGTCACGGGACACCAAATTCCTGAGTAAAAGAAGGAGAAGGAGGGGGAGGGGTGGTTTGGAAGTGAGAGCGAGGAGGGGATGACATCTGCTCTTGATAATAGTCCTTTCGTACTCCATTTCAAATGCTGAGTTGTACTGTATCCTTAAAACATTATGGTCCAGATTCACAAAGCACTTACGCCGACGTATCTCTAAATACGCAGCGTAAGTGTAAATATGCGCCGTCGTATCTGTGCGCCGTGCCCATAGAACTAGATGTGCCTGAAAATAGGCTTCATCCGACCGACCTACGCCGGCGTATCGTGGGCGCATATTTACGCTGGCCGCAAGTGGTGCTCCCATTAATTTCCTATTCACATATGCAAATGAGGGAGATACACCGATTCACGAACGTACTTGCGCCCGGCGCATAATATACGCGGTTTGCATAAGTCGTACGTCCGGCGTAAAGTTATGCCCCATAAAGCAGGTGTAAGTCAGCAGCATTAATGCAAATGGCTGCACCAGGGAACACAGCCGTCGTATTTTACGTCGTTTACGTAGTACGTGAATATGGCTAGGCGTAGGTTATGTTCACGTCATAGGCAGTGATTCGACGTATCTTAGGCAGTTGTGTCGACGTGATTCTGAGCATGCGCACTGGAATGCGTCCACGGGACGGCGCATGCGCCGTTCGTTATTCGTATCTTTATGGCGCTCGGCCCATCAATTGCATGGGGTCATGCCTCATTTGCATTGCTGAAGCCCACTTCCACCTACGACGGCTTACGCCGAGGGAACCCAGCGCAGTTTGGGAAGCAAGTGCTTTGTGAATTCGGTGCTTGCCTCTCTGCACTGGTTCGGCGTAGCGTATATTAGATACGCTACGCCGGCATAAATATGCGCCAATGTATGTGAATCCGGGCCTATCTGTCATAACTTCATGTAAGGATAATATTTGCATTGCAACACATACCCATACATACATATGCATATATATCGTATATGGATAATGAATATAAAAACAAATAAACAGTATAAGGAATATAAGAAAGAGAAAACATTTCAGTGATTCTAATAAAAAGAATTAGCTTAACTCAAAAATAGGCATTTTAGCCTAATCCATCACACTCTGATGGGGGCACCTGCTGTGGGGGGGGGACTCTGATGGGGACACCTGCTGTGGGGGGGACTCTGATGGGGGCACCTGCTGTGGGGGAGGGATTCTGATGGGGCACCTGCTGTGGGGGGAATCTGATGGGGACACTTGCTGTGGGGTCGGAGGTGGACGGGGGAGTAATAAGTATGTTGGATTTAGTTATTGTGAACTTTTTTTATGTATATTAATTCATTTTTATGGTACAGTGGTGTTTTTTGCAAATGTTCAATTGTTGAAAATGTTCAAATTGTATGCACTGTAAGGGGTTAGCTCGGTAGCGGGGGTGTGTGACCTCCTGAGTGGGTTCACTACACACTGAATTTATACAGAGAGGCAGCCGTGGGTGGTTGAAAAACAAGGGTTATGGTTTATTCTTCCATATTGCTGGAAACAAGTGCAAGCATCAAAACAGCATAAACAAAACAAAACATAAACGAAACCCTGGCCACTTGGGCTGTCTACCTTCACAACACAGGAACCTACCTATGGAGTCTGGCACAGCCTACTGCTGGGCAGACACTGCTGGTCTTCCAGCAGAAAACAATAGTCTTTTTGATTTTCTTATCACACAACAAAAATATCAACCACCACTTCACCTTCAGAAGTCTTCCTCACCTCACTGCTCTCCTTAACTCAACAAGCCTCAGGATGCAGCATTGAGTAGTAATCCTCTGGACAATTTATAGAGTCCTTAATTGCCTCATTCTGAACAGCTGAAGCTATCCAACGTCCTTAAACCTTTCTGGCTACCTCTGCAGCCGACACCTGATAGTAATTGATGAATTTTCTAAACAAGGCAGAAATGTATCTCCCGTCTGTGACAACACCCCCAGATTTACCTGACTTCCTGTCACAGCACATTTTATGCAACAGCAGTATTTGCACTGTAAACATTTTTTATTTATATAACATGTGTGTGAACTTAAACTGTATCGCTATGCTGTGGTTCCTGTAGGCTTTGTGTGCGTGCGCGGGGGGGGGGGGCTGGGGTTTGGGGCCTCCATGTCGATTTTGCTTGGGGCCCCCAAATTCCTTCAAACAGCCCTGGGTCCCACTAATTGTCAATGGCACCCCCATGCATCTGCAAACACACATCCCAAACTGAATGGTGCTGCATCAGCATGCGGTTCTGCAGGATGTTTTTAGAAAAGAGCCAGAGAATTATTTTCCGTGTTTTTCACATGTAGGCGAGTGCATTAAAATTAATGGGCTGTCCTATGTGCAAGAGCATGCAGAGAGGCACCCACACAAATAATAGTGCCAACCAAGCCCATTCACACCACCCTGCATTGAGCTGTGATGTGTAGCGGATAGACAGGGCAATTAAAAAATTAAAGGAAATTGATGTAAAAAAAAAAACAGCTGAAATTCTAAGGCCTTGTACACACGGTCGTTCCAAACCGAGGAGAATGGTCCGACGGGCCATTTCCATCGGTTCACCGCTGAAGTGGCCTGATGGTCTGATGTGCATACACACCATCGTTACAAAACCGATCGGGTCAGAACGTGGTGACGTCAAACACACGACGTGCTGAATAAAACGAAGTTCAATGCTTCCAAGCATGCGTCGACTTGATTCTGAGCATGCGCAGGTTTTGAACCGATGCTTTTCTGTACTAACCATCGGTTTGGACCGATCGGGCAGCAGTCCATCGGTTCGATTTTAAAGCATGTTTTAAAATTTTGGACCGAAGGAAAACAGACCGATGGGCTATACACGGTCGGTTTGGACCGATGAAACTGAACCTCGGTCCATTCTCATCGGTTTTGTCCGACCGTGTGTACGCGGCCTAACTCTTTAATGAAGGGAGGGTATAATTGCAGGTGCGGCACGTGAACATGCCCAATCACTGCCTCTACAGCTAAAAAGGTGGTACCGGTTGAGGGGTGGTAAAAGCATGGCTCAACCACAGAGTTTTACTGCCCCTAACCACTAGTGTGAACAATTAATTGTTAGAATTTAAAAATTAAGCGTTAAAAAATGTTTTGATACATTTTAAAATGTTTGTTCACATTTATTTATAAGAGTGTGTGTGTTTGTCTGTACAGTCTGTGTGTATGTATGTGTTTTTTTTTATATCTATATATACATATATATACAGCCCTCAAAATTTCAACTCGCCTACTAGCATTTGGCGAGTGGATTTAAGCTGGGGGCGAGTGATGACAGGGCTGCATGACCAATCTTCCTCCAATCTGTGCCTACACTTAGAGTCCCGATGAGATTGGCGGCCGAAGAGGAAAGGTGCATGCTCGGGAAAAGTAGTCTGGTGAGCCGCGCACAGGCAGAGCAGTACACAGGTGCTCTCCTTACAATTCTCATTAAGCCATGGGAGCTAACAGTATGACCTCTCTGAGCCTGCCCCCCCTCCCCCGACCAATGTAGCTGGAGAGCAGAAAGTAATGAGTGAGGTGGAGGATTGCAAAAATTACCACTCCGGTGCAGCACTCACTGAAAGTTGCCCTGACATGAGAGCGGCAGCCTTCCAGTTTGTGCAGTTTTCTTCTCCTTGTGCTCTATGTAAGTGTCCAACAGTTTAGCCTGAGCACTGTGAACAGACTGGTCTCAATGTGTGCTGTGCGCTGTCAGTGTGCGCTGTGCTATGGTGTCAATGGCTGTGCAGTTGTGTGGATCTAGTGCCCTGTCCCTCTGGTCTGCCCCCAGTGCCCTGTCCCTCTGGTCTGCCCCCAGTGCCCTGTCCCTCTGGTCTGCCCCCAGTGCCCTGTCCCATTTTATTAAAGTTGTTGTTGGTAATATTTAATTTTGTAACTTGATTCTGCATAAAACATTGTCATTCCATGAGATAATCTACGAGGGTGTGTTTACGGGTGCAATTAGGCGCAGGGCAGTGTATGAATTAGGTGGGGCAACTGGTGGCGAGTAACTCTTGAGGCCTGGCTAGCAGCTCAGGACTTGAAATTTTGAGCCCTGTATATATACAGTGAGGAAAATAAGTATTTGAACACCCTGCTATTTTGCAAGTTCTCCCACTTGGAAATCATGGAGGGGTCTGAAATTGTCATCGTAGGTGCATGTCCACTGTGAGAGACATAATCAAAAAAAAAAAATCCAGAAATCACAATTTATGATTTTTTAACTATTTATTTCTATGATACAGCTGCAAATAAGTATTTGAACACCTGTCTATCAGCTAGAATTCTGACCCTCAAAGACCTGTTAATCTGCCTTTAAAATGTCCACCTCCACTCCATTTATTATCCTAAATTAGATGCACCTGTTTGAGGTCATTAGCTGCATAAAGACACCTGTCCACCCCATACAATCAGTAAGAATCCAACTACTAACATGGCCAAGACCAAAGAGCTGTCCAAAGACACTAGAGACAAAATTGTACACCTCCACAAGGCTGGAAAGGGCTACGGGAAAATTGCCAAGCAGCTTGGTGAAAAAAGGTCCACTGTTGGAGCAATCATTAGAAAATGGAAGAAGCTTAACATGACTGTCAATCTCCCTCGGACTGGGGCTCCATGCAAAATCTCACCTCGTGGGGTCTCAATGATCCTAAGAAAGGTGAGAAATCAGCCCAGGACTACACGGGAGGAGCTCGTCAATGACCTGAAAAGAGCTGGGACCACCGTTTCCAAGGTTACTGTTGGTAATACACTAAGACGTCATGGTTTGAAATCATGCATGGCACGGAAGGTTCCCCTGCTTAAACCAGCACATGTCAAGGCCCGTCTTAAGTTTGCCAATGACCATTTGGATGATCCAGAGGAGTCATGGGAGAAAGTCATGTGGTCAGATGAGACCAAAATAGAACTTTTTGGTCATAATTCCACTAACCGTGTTTGGAGGAAGAAGAATGATGAGTACCATCCCAAGAACACCATCCCTACTGTGAAGCATGGGGGTGGTAGCATCTTGCTTTGGGGGTGTTTTTCTGCACATGGGACAGGGCGACTGCACTGTATTAAGGAGAGGATGACCGGGGCCATGTATTGCGAGATTTTGGGCAACAACCTCCTTCCCTCAGTTAGAGCTTTGAAGATGGGTCGAGGCTGGGTCTTCCAACATGACAATGACCCGAAGCACACAGCCAGGATAACCAAGGAGTGGCTCTGTAAGAAGCATATCAAGGTTCTGGCGTGGCCTAGCCAGTTTCCAGACCTAAACCCAATAGAGAATCTTTGGAGGGAGCTCAAACTCCGTGTTTCTCAGCGACAGCCCAGAAACCTGACTGATCTAGAGAAGATCTGTGTGGAGGAGTGGGCAAAAATCCCTCCTCCAGTGTGTGCAAACCTGGTGAAAAACTACAAGAAACGTTTGACCTCTGTAATTGCAAACAAAGGCTACTGTACCAAATATTAACATTGATTTTCTCAGGTGTTCAAATACTTATTTGCAGCTGTATCATACAAATAAATAGTTAAAAAAATCATACATTGTGATTTCTGGATTTTTTTCTTTTGATTATGTCTCTCACAGTGGACATGCACCTACGATAACAATTTCAGACCCCTCCATGATTTCCAAGTGGGAGAACTTGCAAAATAGCAGGGTGTTCAAATACTTATTTTCATCACTGTATATATTTTTTTACACACACACATGTTTGAGCTTTGGGGTGCACGCAGCACACCCTAATGCAATAGGCTGCGCACGCCAGTGATAGTGTATTTAGGTCTTGTGCTGCCCTAGGCCTGACTAAACTCGTGCACCCCCTAATTTAAATATGACCCACCCCTTCCTGTCAAGGCCACACCCCTTTCTGTTTTGGACCCGCCCTGAAATTTTTGAGTTCTTAGGGCCTGGGGGGCAATGGATTCACTTAATTTGCATAGATTTCCTCTCACTTCCTGTTTGGTTATGGGGCAGGAAGTGAAGGGAAATCTCTGCACTGGAACAGGGATGGCAAAAAATAAACTGACAGGGACTATAACCCTCCCTTACACTATCCAACATGAAGAAAAAAAGTGTTGCCTATAGTTCTACTTTAAGCACAAATTTCTGATAATTTTATGGAGAGGACTAAGAAGATATAACCATGCCAATGGTGCAGCAGAAACATATACCACAGTGAGGAAGTTTTGAATGATCAGAATGATCAGACAGTAAAAATTAGAAGCAGCACCACCGCCACAACCCTCCCCCCCCCCCACACCCCACAGTTGAGGAATGCCGGTTGCCCGCATCCTGGAAGCAGTGCGGCTGCTTTATGGGGATGCTAGGCTAATTTGCCTCTCAGCCCAGTCCGCCCCATAAGACTGGCACTACACTAACACTCTTTTCGTGCTGCCCTAGGCCTGGGTCTTGTTGGCCTAGGCCAGGATACAGCGTTGCCTGTGATATAAGTAGAAGGGAGGTAGCTAACATTGGAAGTGGCTGGGGAGTGACCTGGTTGGTGATGAGTGTGAAATGGATGATGTGTTTCAAGTTTCTTTCATATTTGTGGTTAGCTAACAGCCATTTTTTTACATTGCTGAATAGTATAGGGTGACCAAACATCCCCAATACTAGTAAAGAAAAAATATGTCCCCAGATTTTATTTTAAAAATATGGTCACCTTAGAATAGTAGTTTTACATTGTTGGACTATGCCGCTACTGCGAGCGAATTTGGCTTGCAGTTGCAGAGTGGCCCCATTGAAATCAATAGGTGAGTCTGACAGGCGGTGCTGCCTGACAAACTCTGCATGCTCCAAGCTGTCCATTGAGCTCAGTGCCTCTGACAAGAAGTGAGGAGAGGCACTGTGATCCCATCCTCTCAGTCTGCTGCAAACAGAGTGTGTCAGTTTGTATTTAACCGCTTAACGACCGCTGCATGTATATGTACGTCCACAGAATGGCACGTACAGGCATATGGGCGTACATGTACGTCCCCGCCTTTCCGCGGGTCGGGGGTCCGATCGGGACCCCCCCCCTGCTACATGCGGCGGTCGGAAATTGTCGGGGAGCTGAAGAACGGGGAGAGCCGTATGTAAATACAGCTTCCCCGTGCTTCACTGTGGCGGCTGCATCGATCGAGGTATCCCTTTTATAGGGAGACTCGATCGATGACGTCAGTCCTACAGCCACACCCCCCTACAGTTGTAAACACACACTAGGTGAAGCATAACTCCTTCAGCGCCCCCTGTGGTTAACTCCCAAACTGCAACTGTCATTTTCACAATAAGCAATGCAATTTAAATGCATTTTTTGCTGTGAAAATTACAATGGTCCCAAAAATGTGTCAAAATTGTCCAAAAGTGTCCGCCATAATGTCGCAGTCATGAAAACATTTGCTGATCGCCGCCATTAGTAGTAAAAAATAAATAAATAATAAAAATGCAATAAAACTATCTCCTATTTTGTAAACGCTTATTGCTATTTTTTTTTACCAAAAATAGGTAGAAGAATACGTATCGGCCTAAACTGAGGAAAAAATAAATTGTATATATGTTTTTGGGTGATATTTATTATAGCAAAAAGTAAAAAATATTGCATTTTTTTCAAAATTGTCGCTGTATTTTTGTTTATAGCGCAAAAAATAAAAACCGCAGAGGTGATCAAATACCACCAAAAGAAATCTCTATTTGTGGGGAAAAAAGGACGCCAATTTTGGGAGCCATGTCGCACGACCGCGCAATTGTCAGTTAAAGCGACACAGTGCTGAATCGCAAAAACTGGCCTGGGCATTTAGGGCTTAAGTGGTTAAACTGCCCGCTCTGTATGTAGCTTCTTACAGGCTGCGCAAGGAGCCCTTTTTTCCGGAACCATAAATGATAGGAGCTCCAAATTCTGTGATCCCTGGTTGCCGAGCCATGACCCTCGAAGTCAATTGTTTTTTTTTTGTTTTGTTTTTTTCTGCAAATGGGCCTATCTTAAGGTAAAGGGCCTGGAGCTGCAGCTCCAATAGCCCCTATGTTAATCTGGCCTTAGTCAGCTGGCATTGATATAAACTTTAATCACATTTCTGATCTGTCTTCTCCCCCCAGGTATCCTCCTGTGTATGATGATCATATCGGTGTCATCAGGAACGGTGTATATACAGAGCGGATCAGACATCACTGACTGTACTATGAAGTGTCCTGAGGATGGTGTTACTGTGGAGCTGTTCAGACAATGCGGAGGGGAGGATAGGACATTGCTGGAAAATCTTTGTTTTATCAATGCCACTAAATCTCATGACCCCAGACTCCGACTGAACACAGAGAGCGGCTGCTGGAAGCTGACACATGCCAGGAAGGATGACACCTGTGTGTATAAGGTCTGGTGTTACTGTACTACAAGACATCAAATGTCCTCTACAGAGATCCGTGTTCTGGGTAAGTGTCCATATTCCATATGAAAGTTCTTCTC
Organism: Rana temporaria; assembly: GCF_905171775.1. Classification (NCBI taxonomy): domain Eukaryota; kingdom Metazoa; phylum Chordata; class Amphibia; order Anura; family Ranidae; genus Rana; species Rana temporaria. The sequence continues at coordinate 128,433 of NW_024404505.1, read as the reverse complement.
CCCAGACGGGGCTAATGCATTGGTCTGTTTTCATTGCTCTGCACGGTTGCCACCATTGCTGCCTCGTGTGTGAAGAGTGCGGGAGAGGTGCGGGAGGTGGAGTGTGGAAGAAGTGCGGAAGGTAGAGTGTGGGAGAGGTGCGGGAGGTGGAGTGTGGGAGAGGTGCGGGAGGTTGAGTGCGGCTCTTTCCATCATTGGAAGAGGCTAAAAGTCTGGAGAAAAAAAGCTCCCAGTTTTTGTGATGGAAATGATGATTCTCATATGAAAGGACCAATCAGGTACAAAGTACTGAAAGTATTCCTGATATATATTGATCGGGAGCAGTGGAAAGTTCAGAAACAAGAGAGCCCCAGATTCTTCTTATGGATATAAATGTGAATTGACCTCTATAATTAGTGAGGTTCTACCATCTGATGAGTGTTCACCCCGATTTTCTGGTGGTGGTTGATGTTTATTTCACACTCCTGATTCCTTTGAGTACCAATTTCCCCATCCATTGAATGGTGGATCTCCAGGACTTTTTTTTTATTTAAATTGTTTTTATTGTTTTCCAATAATTGTCAAGACAAGTATTCTTACAAAAAAATATAAAATAAGCATTCCAGATGTTTAGGTACAGTCAGTAAGTTGTATACACACAGTGCGTTAAATTGCCCCAACCGCCCCTCCCTTTACTACCCACCCCGTACACAATTATGCATCTATTTATATTGTCCCAAATAGGAGCAGCTACGTTAATCAATCTGAGCACCTATTAGTGCCATACATATGAGAAGAGATTAAAAAGAGAAGCAGGAAGAGGAGTAAACCAGCGTAACCAAACCTAGCATTAGGGAGCCGAGCTCACCAGAGGAAGTAAAAACATGATTAAATAAAGCAAAACAAAAAGGAAAGCAAAGAAGGCAAAAAAAAGAAGGGGGGTTAAGGGTAGAGGCTATAATGCCCTTATTGTTGTAAGTTACTAGCCATAACAAAAATTTCCAATTCCTGAGGAGTTGGGGGTCCGAGCCCAGGGGGGAAAAAGCCTCTATAGGAAGTATCCCATATCCTCCAACCAGGGCCCCCACATTCTTTCAAATCTTTTATAATTACCTTGCTTAATAAAAGCAACCCTCTCACTCCATATCATTACATTGATGGTTTTAACCCAGTTTTTTACAGATGGGGTGACATGCGCTTGCCATCTCTGTGCTATTAACTTACGTGCTTGAAATAGGCACCTTAACACTCCTTCCAGGGCTCCTGGTGGGACTCTGTAGTCCTCCATGCACCCTAAAAGGCAGGTTTTAGCCTCTGGCTCTAATGAGGTCTTGAAAATTTTGTTGACCCTATCTATTACCTCTGTCCAATATCTAAAGAGCTTAGGGCACCTTCAGACCATGTGGATAAGGTCCCCTGTTGCCTTACATCTAGGGCATTCACCGCTCTGATTCCAGCCTAATTTAAAGGAGTTCTCTGACCTAAAACTTTTAACCCCCGCTGTGCCCAGGCTGTAAAAAAATAGAAAATAAACTTTCACTTACCTGCCTACGATCCCCCGTTGTTCCGATATCGCCGTCCCGTTCTCCGGTCCCGGGACCCTTCCGCTTCCTGTGTGTCGGTGACTCATAGTGCGCTCAGCCTATCAGCGGCCGCAGCAATGTCCCGTCGCGGCCACTGATAGGCTGAGCGCACTATGAGTCACCGACACACAGGAAGCGGAAGAGACCGGGACCGGAGAACGGGACGGCGATATCGGAACAACGGGGGATCGTAGGCAGGTAAGTGAAAGTTTATTTTCTATTTTTTTACAGCCCGGGCACAGCGGGGGTTAAAAGTTTTAGGTCAGAGAACTCCTTTAAAAATGTTTTAGGAGTATAGTAAACGCGGTGCAATAGAAATAAGTGGGACAATCTCGGTGCCGGGGCAATTGACACCAGAGACCCTCTTTGTAGTATCTTACCCCATTGCTCCGAGGTCACTATCCCTAGATCTCTTTCCCATCTTTCTCGACTCCTGGAAATACCAGTTTGGTTTATAGCTCTGGCCCCCAGTTTACCATACATCTCTGAGATCAAACCTTTCGAACTATTAGTTTGAATTATTTTAAGAAGAGCGGGGATCTGGGTCCTAACAATCTCCTGCGTCCTAAACTGAATTTGGATGGCGTGTCTGATCTGTAAGTGTTTGTAAAACGTCTTGTTGGATATATTGAATTCATGTCTCAAATCTGAGAAAGTTTTCATGAGGTTGCCCTCTTAAAGATGGAGTAGCCGTGTAATTCCCTGCCTCTCCCATTCTTTAGATTTCTCTATCTCCCTTACTTCTATTAAATTCTTGTTATTCCAGAGGGGGGCAAACTCAGTTACCCCAGTGTATCCCAGCAGGGCATTTGTTGACTGCCATACTTTACGAATTAGCTTTATGGTCGGGCATTTATAAATGAATGAATTTGCCTCAAGGGCTTCTACCACTGTTTTATGTGGGGCCCCTGATAGCATTAATCTACTACAATCATTATTGAGATTTTGAGTGCCACAGCCCACTAGATGTTGTAACTGGGACGCCAGGAAATATATTCGCAGACATGGGACCGCCATCCCCCCTCTTTTACTGGGAGCTGCATAGTCTGTAAACTGATTCTGGCCTGGCCTCCTTTCCACATTAACGCTCTATATAAAGTTTCAATTCTTTTAAACCACACTTGGTTTACCCAGATCGGGGAGTTATGGAGTACGTATAATATCTGGGGGAGCCAGATCATCTTTATTAAATTACATCGCCCAGCTACAGAGAGGGGGAGGCGGTTCCAGGTGTCCTTTTTTTGTTTCAGTGTTAATAGTAATGGAGCTATGTTATTGCTAGCATACTCCTTAACATTGCAAGTAATACAAACCCCCAAGTATTTTAGTTTTGTGACAGTTTTCAACTGGGACATTTCAGCTATCATCTGGTCGCCTAGTGGATCTATTGGAAGCAATGCCGACTTATCCTAGTTGATGGCCAACCCCGAGAACTGCCCAAACTCTCTGACCAATTGGACCACTGAAGCCAACGAGCTATCGACGTTCCCAATGAAGAACAGGACATCGTCCGCATATAACGATATCCTGTCTTCCACCAAACCCCTTCTGAACCCCTGTATATCTTCCTTGAGCCGGGCTTTAATTGCTAGAGGTTCCATGGCGAGCGCAAATAGGAGGGGGGAGAGGGGGCAACCCTGCCTCGTTCCCTCTCAAGCTTGAACAAGTCTGTAACTTCACAATTTTTTTTGATTTTTGCTCGTGGCTCGTTATACAAAAGTTTGACCCACCTAATAAAGGATGGGCCAAATCCAAAGCTCTCTAGCACCTTCCACAGGTATGGTCACTCAAGGCTGTCAAATGCCTTAGCGGCATCGAGTGCCAATGGTGCTCTAGAGCCCTCATCAGTTGGAATCTGTTTATTTAAAAAGACTTTTCTAATGTTGATGCTTGTTGACCTATTTGGAATGAAGCCTGACTGATCAGCATGGATAAGGCTCTCAATACACCCAATTAAGCGAGTTGCCAGGACTTTAGCAAGAATTTTTACATCCGTACAGAGCAATGAGATTGGATGATAAGAGGAGGGGTCAAGTTGGTCTTTTCCTTCTTTATAAATTACAATAACAGTTGCTTCCTCCATAGAGGGAGGGAGATGCCCTTCAGAAAATGCCCATTCAAATGTCTTCAGCAGTTCTGGTAACAATATTTCACCAAATCTTTTGTATATCTCTATTGGGAGCCCATCTGGACCAGGTGATTTATGGCCAGACATCTCTGCCACTGCAAGCTGAATTTCCTCTAATGTGACAAGGGATTCCAAGGTTTTTTTGTCCTCTTCAGACAAGGTTGGGATTATAATTCCCTGGAAAAAGGCTTCCATGCTTTAATTTCCTCTCCTGGATTTATACAGGGATTTATAAGTCATAGAACGTGTGCCTTATCTACATTCCGTCAGTGGAAATTTCACCTGTTGGGAGCCTAATTGCCGTAATATTGGAAGAGGGGGTGTTAACCCGAACCAAGAGGGACAGCACTCGTCCCGCTTTCTCCCTTTCACCAAAATGGCTTTGTCTCTGAAAGATTTGGCAATTCTCTGCCTTTCTCATAATAGCCATCCTATAGACCTGCTGTTTATCCAACCATTCTCGTTGCTTACTCAAAGACGGATCCTCAATGTATCGTTGTTCGCCCAACGACACTTCACTTATAAGGTCTTCCTCCCTCACCCTGGATTCCCTTTGTACTCTCGCCACCCTCTGAATCAGCAAACATCTCCAGGACTTTAGAATTGGGTATTATTAGGATCTCTATTGAGGGGCTTCCTTTAAGTGCTGCAATTTACATGTAACTTCCAAAGTCTGCTCTCCAACCCTCCTCACCTGGAATATCTGGGTCTGATTCTAGATACAGCCCAGGCAAAAGTCTTCCTCCCAGAATACAAACAGCTCTCCCTCAGATCACACACTTGGGTCTTGAGATAAAAGAATTGCTCCCCTGTGAGACACTCCATCAGAGTTCTGGACATCATGGTGGTTCATGTCCCATTCACCTAGTTGCGGACCATATGAATATACAGCCTGTGTCCTGAAAAGGGTTATAGGTGGATGCCCATGAGGGGTGTGCCCTCATCAGCTTTGCCAGCTGAAGGTACAGGCCTGTAACCCAGGGGTGATGAATGTCCATCCATTGTCCTGTACTCTAAGATATGGATTTATAGGTAAGTCAAAATTCCTTTTTCCCTCATCTTTTAGGACAGCACATGAGAGTGGCTCCACCCACTAGGAAACAGGAAACACAAACTCTACCACACTTTAAAAGGAGGTTTCTCCCCCAGCTCATCAGTTTGTGTTTCCTTCGGCAAGGGAACACCTAGTAGGAGTCAGGTCTCTTAAGGTGCTGTCCTGAGAGGCCAGGCTGCCTACCACACCATACCTTTTTTGTCCTCCAGAGAATCCGCTCCTCCTGCACTGCGCCAAGCCTAGCTGGTAGCCATTCGCAGGGTTTTTTTGTACCGCATGTCGGCGTTACAGGCTGCCGCCATCTTGGTGGTAGCAGAGTAGAGACTCGGCCGGCCAGAAGTGAGGTATCCGGCAAGGGGCAGCACTGGAAACAGGCGCAGCATCATTTTCGGCGGACGCGCAGGGGGAGAGGAGCGGTCCTGGTGCCTATAATTCGGTTCCGGTCCGGGGGGCAGCAGCATCTATGGACTCCAGAATCCACGATGGATTCCGTGACTGCAGCGAGTGGGACAGGCACAGGCACCAATAGGCCCAGGTAAGGGGGTATGTGGGATCTACCCTGTATACTGTAGTTGCCTCTCTCTTTCCATGTTTTCCCCCTGGTGGCTGGGGCCTGTCTGGGCACAGGGTGTTGGCTGTTAAACTACCTGAGCACCTGTGGCGGCAGGTTTGACTCACTAGGATGCTGGTGTTTCTCTTTTTTATCTTTTTTGTGGCAGACTAAGAGCTCTGACCCTCCTATGAATAAGAGATGTCCCTCATGTAAAACAAAGTTACCAGAGGGCTGGAATAAAGCTTTATGTCAAGTTTGCATTGACTCCTTACTGAAGAAAGAAGCTTCTTCTGCATGCAGCAATGTAATCACATTGTTTAAGAAAGATCTAGACGCTACACTGCAATCTTTTCGCTATTCTCTTGCAACACCATCCCTGAGTCGGCCAACTACCTCAGGATCCTCTCAGGGCTCACAATTAATCCCAGCGGTAGAGGCTGAAGATGGTCCTCCTACCCAAGACGAGCATTCCCCCTCTCACTCCAGGGAAGAGGAGGAGGAAGAACAGGCAGAGGATGCACCTCCAAGATAGAAACTGTCCTTAGAGCAAGTAGACAGTCTGTTGAAAGCCGTCTATGCAACATTGGGGATAGATGCGGACAGGGCCGATCCGCCTTATAGGCTCACTATGCAAGCCGCTTAGGGCCCCGCAAAGCTGCAGAGGGCCCCCCAAATTACTAGAGGCCCCACCTGGTGAGAAGTTATTTTTGGCCCCTCACCCCACTTCTCAACTCGTTGGCAGCATGGGAGAAGAGGTAAGCAGTCAGCACCCCCCGCTTCTCACTTTAATGTAAGATGTCATTTCCGACAGCAGAACACCCCCTCCCCCCGTTTCTCTTTATTGTGACATGTCACTGTCGGCAGCGTGCCCCCCCCCCCCCACACCGCTTCTCAACTTAAACATGACATGTAATTTTCGGCAGCCCCCCCCCCCCCCACTTCTCAGGGCCCCAGGGAGGTCAGGATCGGCACTGGATGCGGAAAAGAAAGAATTATCGCTGCATGACCGAATGTATGCAGGGCCTAGTAAAATAAAAAGTCGCACTTTCCCTCTGCATTCAGTAATCTCAGAAGCCATTAAGAAGGAATGGGCTGATCCAGAGAAAAAAAAAAAGTTTTCCCATAAGTGCATAAAAGACGTTTTCCGTTCAATGAAGACCCAGAGGTGCTTTGGAACAAAATTCCAAAATTATACGCAGCATTTTCACAAGTTTCCAGGTCAACCGACTTGGCATTTGAAGACATGGGTGTACTGAAAGATGCCATGGACAAAAGGATGGATCAGCAGCTTAAAAAGGCTTGGCAATCCATCATGGGTAACCTTAAACCAGCTATGGCTACTACCCATGTCTCCAGAAACATGGAGTTCTGGCTGAATCGGCTAAAAGCACATATTATAGCAGATTCACCTAAGCAGGAGATTCTTGATTCTTTTTCAACTCTAGCAGCAGCTGTAGCTTATATTTCTGATGCTTCTGCAGAATCAATAAGGATGTCAGCAGATCTGGGGCCTTAACAACTCAGCCAGGAGAGCTCTATGGCTGAAGACATGGCCAGGGGACGCAGCTTCCAAAAACAAGTTATGTGGAATTCCTTTTTTGGGAGATACTTTGTTCAGTCCTGATCTAGATTCTGTTTTACATAGGACAGCGGATAAAAATAAGTCCTTTCCTGTTAAAAAGAAAAAACAGCCAATTAAGCGTTTTTTTCGACCTAAAAAAAAATCAGGATCAGGGTAGCAGGCCCCAAGGTAAAAGAAGGAATTGGTTGGCACAAAAAGGTAAAGGCAGAGGGAATGTCCTCTTCAGTCCTCCTGCGCCAACCAATAAAAACGCAATGACTTGTCATTGCCTGTGGGAGGAAGGCTTCAGAAATTCCTTCCTGTCTGGCAGTGGCGTACTAAGTGGGGGGCGCCCCCCCCTAGGGTGACCACGTGTCCCGGATTGCCCGGGACAGTCCCGCATTCTGCAGGTCTGTCCCGGGCACCTTCACACTGGGACAATACAGTGTCCCGGAATGTAACTGACACAGGTCCCAGCATAAACCCCTCAGAGCTTAAGATGTGACACCCCCCCAAATAGTGAATAACAACAGGTCCCAGCATAGATCTGTGAAATCTATGGGATCACACCCTTAGATCTCACAGGTTCATGCTGGGAGATTCAAATGGGGGGGGTCACATCTTTAGATATCAGGGGTTCATGCTGGGATTGGTAGTCCTTTACTTTGGGGGGTGTGAACTCCCCGAAGTTAAGGACTACAGGTCCCAGCATGACCCCCTCAAGGCTGAAGATGTGAGACCCCCTTTCCCCCAAATAGTGAAGAACTACAGGTCCCAGCATAAACCTATGGAATCACACCCTTAGATCTCAGGGGTTTGTGCTGGGTGTTGTAGTCCTTAAAATTTTGGGGGGGGGTCACATCTTTAGATATTAGGAGTTCATGCTGGGACTTTGTCCTTCACTTTTGGGGGGGATGTGACCCCCAAAAGTGAAGGAATATAGGTCCCACCATGAACCCCTCAGAGCTGGATATGTGACCCCCCCCCCCCCCCAACCAGTGAAGAACTACAGGTCCCAAGATGAACCAGTGAAATCTGTGGGGTCACAAAAAAGGTACAAAAAAAACTTTTTTTAGGAAGGGGGGGGGGGGGGGGTGTCCCTGAATAGCAGTTTGTAAATGTGGTCACCCTAAGGGGCCTCCGTGACTGAAGTGGTGACAGCGCCGTGGAGTGACTTTAGGCAGCTGCAGTCAGCAAATAAGAGCTGCAGGGAGACTAGAGGCAGCTACTGTAATGATACCACGATACAGGGGGGGGGTGTGGGGGTGACACTGCTGCACCATCCATCCCCTCCTCTCATGGCCTGTCTGAGCGGTCCTGGTCATCGGTGTTCGGCACTTTTCATAGAACACCTGACGTGACACAGGCAAAGCCAAGTGAAGACACCTCCCCCTCCTCTCTGTTTATGTGTACAAAGGGGAGGGGACCCTCTGTGCATGTGCTGCCGCCACGCTGATCTGCATCTGAGATACTGAATGGGGAGGGGGGTCTCTGCATAGAGGGGGTTCTCTGCACAGAGGGGGGTGTTAGCACTGAGGGGGGTCTCTGCACTGGGGGTTTGTCTGAGGGGAGTCTCTGCACTGAGGGGGGTCTCTGCACTGGGGGTTTGTCTGAGGGGAGTCTCTGCACTGAGGGGGGTCTCTGCACTGGGGGATCTCTGCACTGATTATGTGTTCCATCTTGGACCGGAGGTACTCTACTACAACTGATGAGCTGTGGGGAGAAGCCTCCTTTAAAAGTGTGGTGGAGTTTGTGTTTCCTGTTTCCTAGTGGGTGGAGCCACTCTCATGTGCTGTCCTGAAAGACTCCTGGAAAACAAGTACTGGTAAGTCTAACTTGAATTTTGTGGAACTTCCACTTGATCCACTCCTCGCCCCCTTACTTGCCACATTTGGCATGTCATTTTTTTGGGGGGGAGTGGGGGCTTCAGGAGGAGTGGGACTTCCTGTCCCACGTCCTCCTTCCGCCCAGGGACCGCCTAAGCGATAAGTCATATCGCCTACAGCGGCCCCTCCCTGTAGGCCATCGCCTGGGACATGTGACAGGTCCCGGGCACTCGCGCATGCGCAGTGGGTGCCCGGCCATGAAGCCGAAAGCTGTCGGGGCCGGGTGCCCACACTAAGGATGAAGACGCCGGCCGGAGAGGGGGAGAGGAGCGGAGCTCCGGCCGGCACGTCGCTGGACCGTGGAGCAGGTAAGTGTCTGTTTATTAAAAGCCAGCAGCTATACTTTTTGTAGCTGCTGACTTTTAATAAACATTAAAGCCTGGAACTCCGCTTTAACAGGCCAAAATGGAGCAAATAAGAGACATTCACTGTTGGATTTTACATACATTTTATGGCATTATATCCACGTGAAGACTAGGGCCCGGATTCAGATACATTGGCGCATATTTATGCGGGCGTAGCGTATCTTATTTACACTATGCCGGACCAGCGCAGAGAGGCATGTACTGTATTCAGAAAGCCATTACTCACCAAGATGCGCCAGCGTAACATATTTTCGACGGTGTAGGGCAGCGTAAGTGTAAGAGGGCGTCACCCCATGCAAATGATGGTCCGACCGTGTCGCAGTGGTTTAGTCGGGCGTATCTTAAACGGCGCATGCGCTGTGACTGGACGAATTGACTTCTCCCATCTGCGCATGCTCACAACTACGCCCGGCGTAACCCCTAAGATACGCCGGCCCAACGCCTACACCCAGTGCATAAATAAACCCAGACATGCGCCCGTCAAGTGCAAAAGTACACAAGCATTTTTTTTACTGCTAGTACTTTTGTTTTTTTCTTGAGGCATGTCCTGCACCAGTGGTGACTGCTAAGGGTCGGAGGAAGCTCAATTTCTCCCCTGAGGAGAAGGCTCTTATTATCGAGGGCCTCAATAAGTACAGCCCGTGCCTCTATGGGGCACTGACTGGCACTACCAGCAAGGTGGAAAAAGATCGGATCCTGCTGGAGATAACCACACAGGTGAATGCCCTTGGCGTTGAGGCTCGGACCACCAGGGATATAACTAAAAAGATTAACGATCTGCGGCGTCTTCTTAAAGAAAAGCTGGCAAAGATCCGGAGGCATGCCAGTGACACAGGAGGTGGACCAGCCACCAACATCACCCTCACTCCTGATGAGCTGGTCATTGCCGATGCCTGGAGAGGGAGCAGGTTGAGGGCCTGGAGGCATTTGATTCAGTTGATCAGCCCTTGAGGACAGGTAAGTGTGTTTTATCTTCTCTCCGGTGTGTATCATGTGTGGGGGGGCAAGGGAACATGTGACAAGTGTGTGGGTCCACCAACATGTGAATGTTTTGTGTCATCCACAGATGTCCAGGAGGGAGCTGGGCCGTCGTCGGCTGCTGGGCGACCGACGCCATCCCTGGCCGAGAGTGCCCCCACCTCACCTGTAGAGGAAGTGGAGGAGCAGGTCACTATGGAGGAAGGGTTTTTCATAGTGGAGGAGACCCCCATACCTGTACCCTCCCAAACCTCCTCCCCCATCAGGGATAGCCCCTCAAGGGCCACCCCCCCATCAGGGATAGCCCCTCAAGGGCCACCCCATCCAGCCTGCCCCAAGCCTTTCCTGCCCCAAGGAAGGCTACACGAAAGACTAGGGGTGTTCCGGAGGCATTGGAGGAGAATTTGGCCAGGGACCAGGCCCGCCAAACCCACCATCTGGCTGCCTTAGTGGGGGACCTTCACCATGTGGCAGAGAGCCTGGCCTCCTCGGCTCAGACCCAGGCTGCCTGTACCGTAGCTGTGCAGCAGGCCCTCACCCAGCAGGCTGCTCATAATTTCTCCATCAATGACAGCCTGCAGGATGTGGTTGGCAATTGCACAGGTATTGTCACATGTCTGGGGGAGCTGCAGGCCACCACATCAGGCCTTGTGACGGAGGTCAGGAGCCTGGCAGAGGCAGTCCAGGCCAATACGGCTACCATGCAAGGTGGAGGGGAGGAGCCTGGCAGCTGCCGTACAAGAGGAGGGGAGGCAGACACGGCGCCACCTGCGCAACACCACCACCCGCCAGCTGCGGATGCAGGCGGTGACAAATTCTTACCTCCACCGCATTGCCCTGGCATTGGAGGGCAGCCAGGCAGCCAGGGAGAGACCAGGGGATGTACATCCACCAGACAACCCCCCCCACCTGAGGCTCCCCCCAGGCGACTGCGGCCCAGGAGCCTAGGCACCAGGCACAGCCCATGACAGGGCAGATGATTTTTTGTTTTGCTTTTCTTTTATGCTGAAATGATGAGTTTTTTGTTTATTTGTATACTCAGGTGATAAGTGTTTTTATTATTTTCACTCAGATTATGAGTATTATTTTTTGTATAATCCCTGCACACGGTCAGTAGTGCAGGCTACAGTGTGACTGGTGAGTGAATGTGGGGGTGACACTCCTGCCAGTAAGGGGGGTCACCCTGGCTCGTCGGGGAGAATTTATCCCAACGGTCGTGTGAATGTGGTATGAATGGACAGCGACATACTTGGAGCCTTGGCGTGGCGTTGCTGCTCCCAAGTCCTGCATGGTGGACTTGGGCTAATCCAATGTGATGTGGATGTGGTGCGTGAGCTAGGGACCACAGTGGTGTGCATGCGTGCATTCTCCTTGTGCCATGATGAATGTGTGTGTTTAACGTGCAAAGAAGCCTACCACGAGGCATCTCCTGACTGCTCTTCCCTCAGGAGACGGGGTACCCTCGGTTAGGGGGGGGACTGTGTGGTTCGGGGGTCAGGTCATCACGTATGTCAATCTCCAGGCCCTTTCTCATGGCGTAGTTGTGCAAAATGCAACATGCACCGATGATCTGGCACACAAAGTTTGGGGAATACAACAGGGTCCCCCCGGACTTATCAAGGCATCGGAAACGGGACTTCAGGATGCCAAATGTGCGTTCCACCACTGCACGGGTACGTATGTGTGCAGCATTGTATCTTATCTCTCCTCTGGTTTGGGGATTCCGGTATGGAGTCATGAGATGGGGCCCAAGTGCATATGCAGAGTCACCCGGAAGGGAAAAGACAGGAGGATGTTAGTCGTGAATGTGCCCCTCGTGATGTCTGCATCATGGGGTCGGACAGTCATGCCTGACACCCATGTCACTCACCAACCAGCCAGCTGTCCCTGTACACGTTTTGTTTCGAATTCTGTTGGGATGGGGCTTTTTCGGTATATGTAGCTGTCGTGGCTGGCCCCGGGGTGTTTGGCACGGACGTGCCATATGAGGCATTGGGCATCGGCTATCACCTGTACGTTGATGGAATGCCAATGCTTACGATTGCGGTATATGTGCTCTGTGTCACGGGGGGGCCGTAGTGCCACATGGGTGCAATCAATGGCCCCCACGGTGCGTGGGAATCCAGCACTTCTGAAGAAATCCGCCATTGCCTTCTGCCGCAGATGCTCATGGGTGGGTTTGATGAAGTGGTGGGACATGCGTCTGAGGATTGCGGGGACAACCTGGTGCACACATCTGCTCATGGTGGATTGTGACATCCCAGACACGACTCCACTTGTTCTTTGAAAATATCCACTTGCAAGGAAATGCAGTGTTGCCAGTACCTTGACCAATGGCTGCACTGCATGTGAGCGGTGTGTCTGGCTGGTGATGTCATCATGCAGGGCTGTGGCTAATTCAAGGATGGCATCAGGGCTGAATCTGAAGATGCGATACACCTCTGATTCACCCATGCCAAAGACGTCAATGCACGTTCGGTATATCCTCTCCCGTGCTCTCCTACGTGCCCATAGACGCAGTAGTGCTATGACCACGGCTGCCCCTGGCATGTTGGCATACAGATGTGTTGTCCTGCAAGTGTTGTTGCTCAGCTCGTCTGTAACGGTGCTGCTGTAGCTGCTCTCCAGCTGACCTGTGCAAGTCTGGTGCAAAGTTACCCCTGCTTTATGAGGGGTAACTTTACGCCAGACATTCCACTTACGCGCACTGCGCGTAGCTTGCGCCGGCCAAACGTACGTTTCTGAATCGGCGTATCTCACTCATTTGCATATTTGAATACGAAATCAATGGGAGCGTCAGATGCGTCCAGCGTAAATATGCGCCTACGATACGCCGGCGTAAGAATTTTACGTCGGTCAGAAGAAGCCTATTTTACGGCGTATCTAGTTTTGTGGGTACGGCCCACAGATACGACGGCGCAAATTTACACTTACGCGGCGTATATCGAGATACGTCGGCGTAAGTGCTTTCTGAATCCGGGCCTAGGCCTTTTTCTGACACACTGGGCCAGATTCAGAAAGAAGTTACGCTGGCGTATCTATTGATACGCCGCGTAACTTCTAGGATGCGCCGGCGTATCTTTTTTCTGTATTCAGAAAACAAGATACGCCGGAATTTTGCTAAGATCTGACCGGCGTAAGTCTCTTACGCCGTCGTATCTTAGTTGCATATTTACGCTGGCCGCTAGGTGGCGCTTCCGTAGATTTATGCGAGAAATATGCAAATTAGGTAGATACGCCGATTCACAAACGTACGTACGCCCGGCGTATTTTTTTACGTTGTTTACGTTATGCTTTTTCCGGCGTATAGTTACCCCTGCTATAGGAGGCGCAGCCAATGTTAAGTATGGACGTCGGGGCCGCGTCAAATTTTTCACGTTTTACGTCGTTTGCGTAAGTCATCCGTGAATGGGGCTGGGCGTAAGTTACGTTCACGTCGAAACCAATGAGTCTTTGCGGCGTAATTTGGAGCATGCGCACTGGGATACATCCACAGACGGCGCATGCGCCGTTAGTAAAAAACTTCATTTACGTGGGGTCACAATTAATTTAAATAAAACACGCCCACATCTAACACATTTGAATTAGGCGGGCTTACGCCGGGCAATTTACGCTACGCCGCCGCAACTTACAGAGCAAGTGCTTTGTGAATACTACACTTGCCTGTCAAAGTTGCGGAGGCGTAGCGTAAATAGGATAACACACAAATACGCGCTCCCTACCTGAATCTGGCCCTTTATGTTTACATGTAACAATCAGTATTTTTTGCTTGAAAATTAGTTAGAGGGGGCGTGGCCTGGACATGGAAAAAGGGGGAAGACTAAGGTAGTGAAGCCGGGGGATTTCGGAGGGGCTATCGATCAGTTTCTGACTCAGCCGCGGCTCACTTCCACGGGCTCCAAGATGGCGGACGCACGTGGAGAGACGAGTGAGGCACGGGCTGTGGGGAGCCAGCCGGCGTACCCGGCCGCATCGGTGGAGTCTGATACCTACTCCGAGGGTCCCGACGCTCTGCGTCCGAGCGTGGCAACTCCGCTGATGTTATCCTCGAGACCCGGAGGGGAGGACGAGATGTGGGCAATCCTGAGGTCCCTCCCCACCAAGGCTAATATAGAGTCGATAGTCATCCGGCTTGAGACTCAGCAGCGCAAGGATATACGGGAGGTGAGGGGGAGCTGGGCGCCCTGGGCACGAGGCTTGCTACAGGGGAGACCTCAGCGGCAAATCTGGAGCAGAGAGTGACTGCTCTAGAGCACCTCCAAGACACACACGTGGATGCTGCAACGATGCTGCAACTCCACATGGAGGAGATGGAAGATAGAAGCAGGAGGAATAACCTCCGCCCGCAGGGCTTACCAGAGGCGATGGGCCCGGAAGACCTGACAGACACTGCCATAGCTATCTTCCGCAGGCTCCCGGGTGACCCGCTCCCTCCAAGGCTAGAGTTCGACCGTATTCACCGGGCACTAGGGCCGAGATCCCAGGACCCTAACAGACTAAGGGATGTAATATGCCGACTTCACCACTACACGCATAAAAAAATCGATCATCCGCAGGGCCTGGGAGGCGGGGGACATTGATTTTGACGGAGCGATGGTGAAGATCCTGCCAGATGTCTCCCGCGTCACGCTACAATGGAGGGCCATGCTCCGCCCGGTATTAGCCCTAGCCCACCAGCATGGTGCCACGTATAGCTGGGGATACCCGCTGTCGGCGATGTCCCGGAGGGACCAGCACACCTTCACTCTCTGTTCCCCGCGAGATCTACCGGGCCTGTTTGAGTTCCTGGCCGCTGACCCCATCAGGCTTCCGAACTGGCTGATCTTCATACCGCAGACCGGCGGCCGCTCCAGCCCGCCACCTCCGAAGGGACACCCCCAGCCTGGGCCACAGAGGCACCGCCGGAGATCGCGGGTGCCTACACCGGAGGGGTCATGTGAGTCATAACCTGCTTCCCCCCCTTCTCTATCAGTTGCTTTTGCCTCCAAGTTTTACCCTTTGCCTGACAGTTTTGCCCCCCCTCCTGGAGCCGCCACCCCCACTTGGGCCCTGGGGGCCCACTTTGAATCTTCCCACACCGGGCCCAACCTGCTCTATGTGGCCCGCTACAGGAAGATCCCAGCCGCTGTTTGAGACCCGCCGCTGGTGGAAACCGCGGCTTCACAGATTCTACTATGCCATGTGCCCCGGTGATGCCCGTGATAGGCTGCCGCAGAGGCTGCCGCGGAGGTCCTGTTGATGCTGGGGCTGCTGGGTTTTGGGGCTGGGTGATCTCCTGGGCTTCGTTGGCTGCCCTGCGGTGTATGCCCCCTGCCACAAGGTCACATCCCCCTTTGTCAAGACCTTGCAGGTGGTGCCCCCCCTCCCCCGGGTGGGTATCATTGACACGGTGCACTCGGGTGACCACTTCTCGGCCCCCCCATGGCCTAGGGGACTTCCGGACGATCGTGCGGATGCAGCGGACCTTGATGAGTGTATTGGGACAGCCACCCTGGCAGAAAGCACACTTTGATTCAATATGCCTGCCTATGTTGTATGCCAGTGTTGGAAGTCAGGAAAATGCAGGTGCCTGTTGTATATACTGTATCTGTGTGGTTATTTTATGCTGGGTGGGTACATGCCGGAGGGGGTGGACTACAAAGGCTGACCTCGTGTGGGGGCGTTCTGGGGTGGTGGTCTGTGGAGGCAGGGCCCCCGGTGTCTCCTCCCCCCTCCTTGTGCGGGGGGACTTGAGGGTCTGGGCGTCTTGGATTGCTTGTGCATGGATCTCCTGGCCTCGGCGGTGTGGGATGGGTCGGGGGCGTCGCTCTATGGCCTGTTCCAGTTACGCCCCCACATAGGAAGGCACACCCCTTGGCCATTTTGGCTGAGCTGTGCCAAGACACGCAGAAATTCTGCCATTAGCTGTTCCCCCCCCCCCCCTCCTAGCTTCTGTGTTCGATTTTTCTCCTTTCCCTCTTTCCCTCCCTCCTTTTGTTTTTTTTTCGTACCCCTTACCTCCTTCCCCCCCCCGTAAACCTGTAGTTTGTCACAAGGTGGGCTCCTCCTTTGGGGAGCTGAATACATAACCCCGTCTGGGAACACCCTTTCTTTCTCCGCTCCTCGCCACGCCCTTTATCTGTAACTCTCCCCCCCCCCCCCCCTCCCATGCTGGTTGAAGATGGACGGCCTCACAGTGTACTCCATTAACGTGAGAGGCTACCCCCTCAGGAGCCGCTGATTGTTTTGGGATCTACTCTCTCTTGGCTTGGCTCACCCCTATTTAACTGGCTCGAACCCTCCCTTGACACATCAGAAAACTGGTGGGTGTATTGTGACCTCTGCTTGGCTGGGGTCACAATAGCAGGCATACAACATGCAATGTCAATGTATCAACAGTATTACCTGCTTTTATGGATGGTCCCTCCAGGTGAGAAAAGTACACTCCACACAGTCAATATATTTAAACCAAAAAAGGATAAGTTTACTTTATGTAGAGTAGAGAAAGCAAACATGGGTTTGAAACACCAGTAAACAATTGTTATGCAATGACACAATATGATTCTGCAAGGGCCCTTGCGGGAATCAGTAAATAACAGTAATGAAAAGATCTAAACTAAGAATGGTACTGTGACGGTATTAGAATGATATCCCCGTCAAGCATTCCCTTCTCCCCATACAAGAACATCCCCTCCTGGAATCACCATAATAAGCCACACATGCCAAGGCTTAATGCTGGAACAAGATACTTTAATGACACAAAAACTCAGCTTATATGTGGTTACAACCTGTTAGGAACAATGAAATCTCCGCCCCCCCTCACACAGTGGGGTTTCCCATACAGATTATAGGAGACAAGTCGGAGCCGACCATGCAGACACATTTCTTTAGATAAAGACATCAGTGGAGTTAATTACTACACTGAAGCAATCAGAATAATTAACATACCACTTCTCTAATCATTTAGCCTGATGATACAATACACATCTTTTAAGGGTAAACACAGATCTTCTTCACACAACATAATAGACCAATTAACCTTTAGAATAGTGAGGGGACATTAGCACTTCAATAACCTGTTAGAGGAATGAATCACACATGAAATTCCTTTCTACCTCTACACACATGGCTAGCGGGGAGCATTAAACTGAGACATATAGGCAAATGCATCACAATGGCCCCCCTTTTTCTCCCTGCTTCGGCAAACCCGGTTGGACCTTTCCTGGTCCAGTAGGGTTGACGGGTTCAGAGCTTTTAGTCCGAGGTTAACTCTGTTTGGCGTGACTGACCTCCCTTGGCAACTGCTTCAGACTCAGGTATGCCACCGGGTCATCAGATCACACGCCGGTCAGTCCCCAAGACTTTGTGCGATTTGCAGAGTCACCAGAAGTCAGTGTGAAGAAGACGGCGAATGGGTCTGTGCGCCGCCATCTAGGTGTCCCGCTATGGGAGGGGGCAGGTTATGGCTCTGAAGTGACAATCACAGGAGATTCATAAAAAGAAAAAGTTATATTTGTTGAAATGCTGTAGCACTGGTGCTCAGAGTCCGGGGGGAGGGGGGATCAGTGCCCCATAGGGTCAGCCACCCTCTGCGCCCTCCGCAGCCACCGGTTCTCCTCTTTGAGCTTCTCCAGCTCCATCTCCAGTTCATGGAGCCTAGGGGGGTCAGCCCGCTGTGACCTCAGGTGGTTGTTCTCCTCCTCCATGCGGCTTATGCACTCCTCCAGCTCTATGTACTCACGGATCAGATCCTGCTTGCTCATGTCCTGCAGGCTCTCCACGTGGTCCTTCATCATCAGGAACTGGGCGGTGGTGTAAGGGGCCACCGGTGGGCCCTTGGCGAACATCTCGGCCCGCATCTGGGACGCCCGCTGCGACTCCCTCTCCTCCAGTTGCTTCTTCTCCTCCCAGGTCAGCTTGTTATACGGCTTCCAGGATCTCTTCTTCTTGGGGGGTAGCTGGCGGTGCCTCTTTCTGCCCAGCTCCCTCCAAGGCCCCTCCGGCTCATGGCTGTCGCCCATGACCGGCTGACAATGGTGTTCCCTGTTGTCCGTAATAACAGATTGTACCGTGAGGACTTTGTAAATGGTGTCCAATGGTTCTTCCTGACCCAGCTCCTGGAGATCCCAAGCCGAGTCTACACAATGGGCTGCTGCTGGTGGGCGGTACCCAGGTTGAGACCAATTTGACCTGGTGTTGTCATTCATGGGGCAATTCTGCTTGAAGTGACCCAGCTGTTTGCACCGGAAGCAGTGTTGTTCGTTGTCCTCCTGGCGTGGATAGCGAGGGCTAGATGTCATCGGTCTGTTAGGAGGTTGGTATCTAGCGGCTGGTGGGTGTGAGGGCACCGTTGGTCGTGGAGGTTGTACCTGTGGTGTGACCTGGTTCGTCTTGCGAGTTTCCGCATATTCATCCGCCAACTTAGCGGCCTCTGGTAGAGTCATGGGCCTGCGATCTCTCACCCAGTCTTTGACATCCGTCTGGATGTGATTGTAAAATTGCTCCAGGAGCATTAGTTGCAAAATGTCCTCTGCGGTGGTGGCCTGGCTGCTGTTAACCCAGTTAGAGGCCGACAGGGATAACTGGCATGCCCATTCCGCGTAAGAGTCTTCCGTGGTTTTGCGTGAGTCCCTGAACTTCTGTCGGTGGGACTCTGGGGTTACTGCATAACGAGCCAGGAGCACTTCTTTAACCCGGGCGTAGCTATGGATATCCTGATCTGGCACGGTCCGGAAAGCATCAGAAGCTTTGCCTGACAGTTTGCCTGACAATATTGCAACCCACTCTCCTCTAGCTATTCGGTGCAGGTTACATTGCCGCTCAAAATCTGCCAGGTAGTTATCAATTTCACAGTCCTTTTCATCAAAAGCTTTAAAAGCACTAAACGGAATCTTCCTTGTGTCTGCTGTGCTGTACTCACTGTTCAGAGAATGTGCAGCTGCTTGTTGGACTGCTGCCAGTTTTAACTGTAGTTCTGTGTCTCTTATTTGTTTATCCTTCTGTAGTTCTGCGTCTCTTATGTGTTTAGCCTCCTCCGCTAACAGGTCCATCACTTTCAGCACCACATCCGCCGTTGGGTTCGGGCCGAACCATGTTAGCTTCTCTCTCATTAGCTTGTTGGCTGGCGATTCCTCTTCCTGAATCACTGGTGTCTCCATCTCTTGTACTGCTGGCGTTGCTGCAACCAAGTTCTCCTGGTCTCGCTCCATTAATTCCGCTATGATGACCCGCTTGGTTTTGTTGCTAGCAATCCTTCCACAATTGAAAATGGGGAGGGTAGTGCTGCGCTAATCAGTGGTGAATGGATAAGTGAATAAACAGGTGGGGGAGGGGAATGAAAGTAGGTGTAATTGAAATGAGGAGCAATATAGCCCAAATGGCATCAGCATAAAAATAAATATAAATGATCAGTGAACAATAACAGTAATGGTGCAAATCATATAACTACACAGGTTCCTCTTAATGTGATGAAATACACTATAAGTAATGGTGCAAAAAAAATTCCAGGTAACTGTGCTAAGTGACACTCCTATACTGGTGATAAACAGTCCATCAACAGAGTTTGAAAAATATTAGCAAAAAATATAAGTAAAATTTCAAAAGTCCAAGAAAGCAAAAGTGCAAGTGTAGGTCCGCAATATGGAGTGAGAGGAAAATGGGTATCCAGTGATCCTTTTAGGGTAAGTAAGGATGTCCCCTTACCTTACTGCTGTAAGGTAACAGCATATAGATCCAACCACATTAGATGTTTCACTCGATGGGCTCTGATCCAACAACGGCAGGTCCTCCTTGGAGTTCTCGTCCCAGATTGGTCAGTTTCTCGTCCCAAAGAAATAAAGCATCGATGGTGTGATACCGTTTTAAAAATTTTAATTCTCAAAGAAAATAGACAGGGGTACTCACATAATCCAAAATACAATTGAGCATGTAAAAAAGAGGGGCAATCTGTCGCCAACGTCACCTCCGATACCTCTCAGTGGACTCATGCGCATTCGTCACTATCATGTGACTTCCTCAGGAGTCCTATCATGTGACTACCTCCTGAGGAAGTCACATGATAGTGACGAATGCGCATGAGTCCACTGAGAGGTATCGGAGGTGACGTTGGCGACAGATTGCCCCTCTTTTTTACATGCTCAATTGTATTTTGGATTATGTGAGTACCCCTGTCTATTTTCTTTGAGAATTAAAATTTTTAAAACGGTATCACACCATCGATGCTTTATTTCTTTGGGACGAGAAACTGACCAATCTGGGACGAGAACTCCAAGGAGGACCTGCCGTTGTTGGATCAGAGCCCATCGAGTGAACCATCTAATGTGGTTGGATCTATATGCTGTTACCTTACAGCAGTAAGGTAAGGGGACATCCTTACTTACCCTAAAAGGATCACTGGATACCCATTTTCCTCTCACTCCATATTGCGGACCTACACTTGCACTTTTGCTTTCTTGGACTTTTGAAATTTTACTTATATTTTTTGCTAATATTTTTCAAACTCTGTTGATGGACTGTTTATCACCAGTATAGGAGTGTCACTTAGCACAGTTACCTGGAATTTTTTTTGCACCATTACTTATAGTGTATTTCATCACATTAAGAGGAACCTGTGTAGTTATATGATTTGCACCATTACTGTTATTGTTCACTGATCATTTATATTTATTTTTATGCTGATGCCATTTGGGCTATATTGCTCCTCATTTCAATTACACCTACTTTCATTCCCCTCCCCCACCTGTTTATTCACTTATCCATTCACCACTGATTAGCGCAGCACTACCCTCCCCATTTTCAATTGCTTATGGTTTGATACACCTTCCAGTGCCGCAGCTGTACCTCCACTTCTCATCACTTTCATTTCCCCTCCCCCTTTCTTCCCCTCTCTGTTTCCCCTCCTTTGATAAGCGCGGTAATATCCATTTTTCCAATCCTTCCACAAACTTCCAGTAGTTCTTCCAGTGTCTGCTTGGAATCCGGGTGTAAAGGAGAGTAGAAGGGAAAATCCCACTGCTGCCACCAATTGTGACGGTATTAGAATGATATCCCTGTCAAGCATTCCCTTCTCCCCATACAAGAACATCCCCTCCTGGAATCGCCATAATAAGCCACACATGCCAAGGCTTAATGCTGGAACAAGATACTTTAATGACACAAAAACTCAGCTTATATGTGGTTACAACCTGTTAGGAACAATGAAATCTCCGCCCCCCCTCACACAGTGGGGTTTCCCATACAGATTATAGGAGACAAGTCGGAGCCGACCATGCAGACACATTTCTTTAGATAAAGACATCATTGGAGTTAATTACTACACTGAAGCAATCAGAATAATTAACATACCACTTCTCTAATCATTTAGCCTGATGATACAATACACATCTTTTAAGGGTAAACACAGATCTTCTTCACACAACACAATAGACCAATTAACCTTTAGAATGGTGAGGGGACATTAGCACTTCAATAACCTGTTAGAGGAATTAATCACACATGAAATTCCTTTCTACCTCTACACACATGGCTAGCAGGGAGCATTAAACTGAGACATATAGGCAAATGCATCACAGGTACTGTGACGGTATTGGTATGATATCCCCGTCAAAGATTCCCTTCTTCCGTAAGAACGTCACCCAATATTCCACTAGGAGGAATATCCCTGGAGTCGCCCAGAAAGCCACACATGCCAAGCTTACTGCTGGAACAACACAGACTTTAATGTTTTTCTTCTCAGCTTTTTATACAGTCCAAGACATTCAAGCAACAATGAAATCTCCACCCCCCCTGGGTGGGGGGGTGGAGCATCCGCACCAACAAGCAGCCGCACCTTCTCCGAACAGTGAGTACAGCACAGCAGACACAAGGAAGATTCCGTTTAGCGCTTTTAAAGCTTTTGATGAAAAGGACTGTGAAATTGATAACTACCTGGCGGATTTTGAGCGACAATGTAACCTGCACCGAATAGCTAGAAGAGAGTGGGTTGCAATATTGTCAGGCAAACTGTCAGGCAAAGCTTCTGATGCTTTCCGGACCGTGCCAGATCAGGATATCCATAGCTACGCCAGGGTTAAAGAAGTGCTCCTGGCTCGTTATGCAGTAACCCCAGAGTCCCACCGACAGAAGTTCAGGGACTCACGCAAAACCACGAAAGACTCTTACGTGGAATGGGCATGCCAGTTGTCCCTGTCGGCCTCTAACTGGGTTAACAGCAGCCAGGCCACCACCGCAGAGGACATTTTGCAACTAATGCTCCTGGAGCAATTTTACAATCACATCCAGACGGACGTCAAGGATTGGGTGAGAGATCGCAGGCCCATGACTCTACCAGAGGCCGCGAAGTTGGCGGATGAATATGCGGATACTCGCAAGACAAACCAGGTCACACCACGGGTACAACCTCCACAACCAACGGCGCCCTCACACCCACCAGCCGCTAGATACCAACCGCCTAACAGACCGATGACATCTAGCCCTCGCTACCCACGCCAGGAGGACAACGAACAACGCTGCTTCCGGTGCAAACAGTTGGGTCACTTCAAGCAGAATTGCCCCATGAATGACAACACCAGGTCAAATTGGTCTCAACCTGGGTACCGCCCACCAGCAGCAGCCCATTGTGTAGACTCGGCTTGGGATCCCCAGGAGCTGGGTCAGGAAGAACCATTGGGCACCCCTTACGAAGCCCTCATGGTACAATCTGTTATTACGGACAACAGGGAACACCATTGTCAGCTGGTCATGGGCGACAGCCATGAGCCGGAGGGGCCTTGGAGGGAGCTGGGCAGAAAGAGGCACCGCCAGCTACCCTCCAAGAAGAAGAGGTCCTGGAAGTCATATAACCAGCGGACCTGGGAGGAGAAGAAGCGACTGGAGGAGATGGAATCGCAGCGGGCGCCCCAGATGCGGGCCGAGATGTTCGCCAAGGGCCCACCGGTGGCCCCTTACACCACCACCCAGTTCCTGATGATGAAGGACCACGTGGAAAGCCTGCAGGACATGAGCAAGCAGGATCTGATCCGTGAGTACATAGAGCTGGAGGAGTGCATAAGCCGCATGGAGGAGGAGAACAACCACCTGAGGTCACAGCGGGCTGACCCCCCCAGGCTCCATGAACTGGAGATGGAGCTGGAGAAGCTCAAAGAGGAGAACCGGCGGCTGCGGAGGGAGCAGGGGGTGGCTGACCTTATGGGGCTCTGAGTCCCCTCCCTCCCCCCCCCGGACCCTGAGCACCAGTGCTACAGCATTTCAACAAATATAACTTTTTCTTGTTATGAATCTCCTGTGACTGTCACTTCAGAGCCATAACCTGCCGGATTTGGGCCTGTCATTAGACTCTGACAGGGTGACCCCGCTACACACTCCCTCCACTCAAAATCTTTGGTCCCCAAAGAGGGCGACAGTATGTATCCTGATAAATGCTTCTCAAAATACAAGCGGAGAAAAGTTTGTTAGATTATGCAAGGCAACAAACACTGTTCATTATTTCTAACTTTGCTCAAAGCTAAACAGCTCATTGTCTGACATAGGGTGGACAGGGGATCCTCCCACCAATCATTGGGTATAGGTAGGCTACCTTGTCCACTGTTTACCAACACTAAGGCATTCGATTCAGATGTGTCAGGGGGTGAGCAGGGGTTACCCTCCACTAAATTTGCAGCTGGATGGTTACACAAGACATTGGACCTTTTTAAGGTGAGGATAGCTTCTTCAGAACACTCTCCAAATTGGCTATAGGTCAGTCTCTTTGGAGGATGAATGACTCTTCTTTCCTTTGGTTATTCCTGTATTGAGGAGTTAGGAAGAATAGGGTCTATTTCATTGTTCTGAAGAGCAGCATCATTCTTTGTTTCTGACACAACAGACTCCACAACTCCTGAATCATTCAAGTCTCTATTTGGCGGGCTTGAGGCCTCCATGAAACCTTCTGTAGAGTATAGATCAACATCATCTTCCAATTCTTCAGGAAGCACATTCTGAGGTATGAATTCAGGGGCCTCTGGCCGAAGTGTCCCACCACTTGTCACTTCAGATGAGGGCAGGAACGAACTACTAGGCTCTGGTTGTTGAGAAGACTATAACCACTCTGACCCTATCCATTCATCTGTGGACTCTACATCATCTGAATCTGGGGGTATTGTTTGAGACCTAGTGACTGGCCCAGAGGGTTTGGAAGTAGAGGGCAGATCCAGGGGGTCAGAGACCGAGGGTATTCGAACAGCTTCAGTGAGGGGTAGTAAGTGATTCCTGTGCCAGGTCTTTAAAGGGCCCACACTTCCTTCTGGTCTGATCTGATACACGGGAAGGCCAGGCAGCTGTTTACATATGATGTATGGCTGAGACTTCCAGCGATCAGCCAGTTTGTGTTTTCCTGGAATACCTAGATTCCTTTACAAAACTTGGTCTCCTGGCTGTAGATCCTGAATCCGGACTTTCAAATCAAAGTTTCTTTTGTTCCTTTGTTCTCGTTTTTCAGAGCTAGCGTGTGCCTTATCATAAGCGGTTTTCAGGCTCCTTCTCAAGCGGTCCACATAACCTTTGTGGGAGGCTGCGGAAGTATGATCCAAGGATATTCCGAAAGTCAACTGACAATCGAGCTTCTCGACCAAACATTAGGCGGTATGGGGAGTACCCGGTTGCATCACTCATGGTGCAATTATAGGCATGCACAAAGGCTGCTATGTGCTTGCTCCAGTGTTGTTTCTTTTCCGAACTCAATGTCCCCAGCATATTCAAAAGAGTCCTGTTAAATCGTTCAGGATGGGCATCCCCCTGGGGATGGTAGGGAGAGGTTCTGGTTTTATCTATGTTCAGCAGACCCAACAGTTTTTGTATCAATTTGCTTTCAAAGTCTCTCCCTTGGTCAGAATGGATTAGTTGTGGTAATCCATAATGTACGAAAAACTTCTCTACCAAGACTTTAGCTACTGTTGAGGCTTTTTGATCTTTGGTTGGGTATGCTTGAGCATACCTGGTAAAGTGGTCAGTCACTATCAGAACATTTCCTATTCCACTCAGATCAGGCTCCAAGCAAAAAAAGTCTATGCATACTAACTCCAATGGACCTTGGCTTTGAAGATGGCCCATTGGGGCAGCTTGACGAGGTAAAGTTTTTTGTTGGATACACCGGATGCAAGAATGGCAATATCCTTCAACTTCGGCCCTCATCCCAGGCCAGTAAAACCTGTCTCTAACTAACTAACTGAAAAGTCCTCTCGGGGCCCAGCTGGCCATGCTGGTCATGAAGCGCAGCTAGTACAGTCTCTCTGTGCTTACTAGGCAGGAGCATCTACCATTTCTCTTCGGGACTTTCAGAGGGGCCCCTTCGGTAGACCACCCCTTGATGGATCTGCAGCCTGTCCCACTCTTTATGCACCAGCCGTGCTTCCTTTGAATGGCCGGCAATGAGTACACTTGGGTCCTGATTCTCCAAAGCCTCTAAGACCAGTTGACCCAGAGGATCTTCTAGATCTTGCCTCAGCTCTTTCTTCGATAGTTGAGGCAAGTCCCCACTCTTCATTTGAGTCACATTACAATAGAACTTGGGCACCCCTACTGCCAGGATTCCTATCTCTTCAGCTCGGGACCCTCCTTTTGTCTGTAATTCGGTCCCTTTGCACAGTGCCCGCACCCCTTCAGAGGTTATTTGAGTCCATTCCATCTCTGGGGCAACTGATCCATGGGGTCTCCTGGAGAGGGCATCAGCATCTTTGTTTCCCGCTCCTGGGCGGTATTTCAGGCTGAAATTGAAACCCGAGAGGGCTGCTAGCCACCAATGTCCTGTTGCATCCAACTTGGCAGTGGTTAACAGGTAAGTGAGTGGGTTGTTGTCGGTTCTCACCACGAATTCGGCTCCGTATAAGTAATCTTTCAGCTTATCTACGACAACCCACTTCAATGCCAGGAATTCGAGTTTATGAGTGGGATAATTCTTCTCAGATGAGGTTAAACTCCTACTCACATAAGCCACTGGGTGTAGACAACCGATGTGCTCTTGATACAACACTCCTCCTAGCCCCTCTCTACTGGCATCCACATGCAACTCATAGGGTTTTGATGTATCTGCGTAGGCCAGAACAGGGGCAGTGGTCAAGTTCTTCTTGAGTTGAACAAACGCCTCCTCACATTCAGGAGTCCATTGATCACGAATGGATTCTTTGGGTTTCCAAGGGCCCATGTGGAGCTTCACCGGTTTCACAGATTCAGAAGCGTCATCTTCATCCCCTGTCTTTAATAACTCATTTAGGGGTCTGGTGATTTTTGCGAACCCCTCCACGAATCTCCTGTAGTAAGAGCAGAACCCCAGGAACGACCGCAACTCTGTCACATTGGTGGGCCTGGGCCAGGAGGTAACTGCCTCCAATTTTTCTGGGTCTGTTGATGTTCCCTCTGCAGAGACTATTAGGTAGATTCAGTAAGAGTTAGGCTGACTTATCAGTAGATAAGCCGACCTAACTCAGAATCTACGCCGACTTATGTTTAAGCGTATGCTCAAACAGAGATACGCTTAAACATATCTAAGATAAAACGGCTTGCGCCTTCCTATCTTAGATTGCAATATTTCGGATGGCCGCTAGGTGGCGCTTCCATTGCGGTCGGCGTAGAATATGTAAATGAGTTGATACGCCGATTCACGAACGTACGCCCAGCCGCCGCAGTAGTTTTACGCCGTTTCCGTAAGGCATTAGCAGGCCTAAAGTTATTCCACCTATTAGGTGGAATAAGAATGTTAAAGTATGGCTGCCGTTCCCGCCGCGAGATTCGATATTTTTACGTCGTTTGCACAAGTCGTCCGCGAATCGGGATTTACGTAGTTTACGTCGACATCGAAATCAATAGGCCCGTGCGGCGTACTTAGCCGCAATGCACACTGGGAAATGTAGGTGCCTGGCGCATGCGCATTAAAAAAAAAAAGTAAAAAACGTGAGGTCAAGCCTCATTACCATCAAATACACCCCCCTCCAACACATTTGAATTTGGCGCCCTTACGCCCGCCCGCTTTAGGCTACGCCGCCGTATATTAGCAGGCAAGTACCTTGAGAATCATGTACTTGCCTAGCTAACTTACGGCGGCGTAGCCTAAACAGGCTAAGCTACGCCGCCGCAAGTTTAAGCCTTCGTACCTGAATCTACCTATATGTGTCCCAGGTAGTGAACAGATGATTGATAGAACTGACATTTCTCTCTGGACAGCTTCAGGCCCTCGTCATGCAACTGCTTCAGCACCTTTTCCAATCTCTGTTCGTGTTCTTCCAGAGTCTTCCCAAACACAATAACATCATCCAAGTACACCAATACTTCAATCAGGTTCATATCACCTACAGTTTTCTCCATCAATCTCTGGAAGGTGGCTGGGGCACCCGACAGCCCTTGGGGCATGCGATTAAATTCAAAGAAACCCACTGGGGTGATAAAAGCCGGGTGCATGAGAATTTGGTAATAACCACTCTTCAGGTTCATTACACTGAACCATTTAGCTCCTGACAGACTCTGTAGTGCATCCTCAATCCGAGGGGTAGTACACTGGTCAGGGATAGTCCGCTTGTTGAGGGTTCTGTAGTCGATGCACAGCCTCAAAGAGCCATTTTTGTTCCTTACCACTACTATGGGGAAGCATAAGGACTCCTGGATTCTCGGATAGTTCCGGTTCTTTTTAACTCTGCAAGCTGTTGCCTGAGATCTTCCAAGTCCATCAGGGGAACTCGTCAGACCCGCTCTCTGAAAGGCTTATCTTCTTTCAGCCGGATCCGGTGGGTGGCGCTTTTTGCACAACCGACATCAAATTCAGTCTGAGAATATCTTCTGCCACCTGCCGAGTTGAGCTTCCATTCTCTCTTTCCATCCTGGTGGGAGTTCAGCACCATCAGGTTGATGACTCTTCTCTGAGTCTTCCATCTTCCGGCCTTCCTCTAGATTGGAAGGGCCAACGGGGGTGGCTTGATGCACCCGGCCCAGCAGCACTCTGGCTGGCACCTTGACAGGGTTGGTAGTGGTATTCCTGATGTTTACGGATACTCTCCCACGATTTTTCTCCAATACCTTCAATGGGGTCACTTCAGGTATTACCTCCAATCTTTCCGAGGATCCACCCGGATCGGGTTCAAGGACAACAAACGGGCCTGGTTGAGACCAGGTAAGTTTGACTGAGGCCGGAGGCAGGTCACCTCTCCGGGCTGCAGGATCCTTATGGTTTTCCCTAACCGCCAGATCCTTCCCACTCCTTCTTCAGGGGCCTTCTTCTCCATCACCAGCTGGTGGTACACTCTTCTCAACATTGGATGGACCCTTTGAGCTGAGACCCCCACTGCTTCAGTTAAGGGGATCAGGAGTCTTCAGACCAAATCCGCGTTTGTCCCTATAATGAGGGAGCTCTTATGGGCCCCTGGCGGCCGAGGGCAGACTATCGCCAGGGTGTCAAAGGTTTTTGCTACTCCAGCTATCGAGGGATCAAAGGTCAGGCATATTGGCAGATACCCATCATAAGGGAAACTCTGAGTTCCAATGCCCCATTTTTCCAACTCTTCTAACTTCTGCAGAGGCAAGTGAGAAAGGTACTTATCATAGAAGTCTCTGTACAGAAGAGTCACTTGTGCCCTGGTATCCAGGAGGGCTTTGGTGTAGATCCCCTCTACCTGAATGGGCACTAGTGGGGAAGGCCCCACCAGATTTTCAGGGAACTTTCAAGGTGTATTTTTCCCTCTCTCTCCTGCAACTTGTATTCTCACTCCTCTTTTTCGGGGATCCCTTCTTGTCCCTATCCAATCACGTGAGCGGGAATCTGGAGGTGGCCTTGGAGGGAGTCTCTCTTTCTGCCTCTGTCCCTTTGTTTCTTGTTTCATGTTGGAGCTGTTTACGATAGCCGGGCTTCCGGTTGGCTCCTTCACCGGGGCCCTCTGAAGTTTTCCACCGGCCTGTACATTGGCTGATTGGCATTTACTGGGCTAGGGCAAACTTCTTTGGTGTGTCCCATCCCTCTGC
Source organism: Rana temporaria (assembly GCF_905171775.1). Taxonomy (NCBI): domain Eukaryota; kingdom Metazoa; phylum Chordata; class Amphibia; order Anura; family Ranidae; genus Rana; species Rana temporaria. Next base: position 99,392 of record NW_024404505.1, on the reverse strand, counting down.
AGTTGAAACAGAAGAAAAAACCTTCTTGGTTTATTTTGTTGGTCATAAGGCCCATAGGCGGGCTTCTCGGTTTTATCCCTTCTGGGTTGGTAAGGGGAAAACCCTGCCTGGTCGGTTAAAGCAGCTACTATCTCCGTCAATTGGGACACTTGTGTCTTTAGGAGTTCAACTTGGGGGCAGAGGCGTAACTAGAAACTTCAGGGCCCCGGTGCAAGAAATCATGAAGAGAGCCCCCCCCGAAAAGCATGATTTTGATACTTAATTTTTTTTTTTACACTGTACAACAAAGTAAAACATTTATTGATCATTGGTGGAGAGCACACAGAGTTACCAGCCTAACTAGTGTACTGACCATGCTGTGCGCTCCTGCCTAGTGTGGTAAGTTTTTAATAGGAAAGCAGAGGGACTGGCCATATCACCAGGGATTTCACATAAATGAAGCAATACATTTGTTGCTGATCCTATGAAGCAATCATAGGATCAATTAAATCTGGGGAATGGGATCAGTAACAGTGCTGGTAGGGAGGAGGAATGGGACCAGTGGAAGTGCTAGTGTTGAGGAGGGGTGGCAGCAATGGTACTTGAGGGGGGGTGGCAGCGATGGCAGTGGTTGTGCTATCCGCTCCCACCACCACCTGTGCCTCTTACTGATGCCATCCCCCCACCACTGATCTCATCCCTACCCCCCCCCCCATCACCTCTGTTGTAGAAGTGATGGGGGGATAGAGATGAGACCAGTGGTGAGGGGGGGGTAGGGATAAGATCAGTGGGGGGGGTGGGATCAGTAAGGAGGCACAGGTGGTGGTGGGAGAGGATGACACCACCACTGCCCTCAAGTACCACCACAGCCACCCCCCCTTTAAGTACCACTTCTGCCACCACCCCTCAAGTATCACCACTACCACCCCCCCTCAAGTACCAGCGGTGGTACTTGAGGGAGGTGGCAGCGGTGGTGCCATCCTCTCCCACCACCACCTGTGCCTCTTACTGATCCCATCCCCCCACCACTGATCTCATCCCTATCCCCCCATCCCCTCTGTTGTAGAAGTAATGGGGGGGGGATAGGGATGAGATCAGTGGTGGGGGGATGGGATCAGTAAGAGGCACAGTGGTGGAGGTTGGCATTGATTGCTCAGCTCTGTCACTTGATTGACTTACCGTCAAATTACAGACATCCCCTCAGTTACAGACCCCCCCCCCTCAGTTACAGACACCCCACTCAGTTACAGACACCACAGCAGTACAGACCCCCCTCAATACAGACACCCCCATCAGTTACAGACCCCCCTCAGTTACAGACCCCCCTCAGTTAGACCCCCCTCAGTTACAGACCACCCCTCAGTTACAGACCCCCCCTCAGTTACAGACACTGCAGCAGTACAGACCCCTCTCAATACAGACACCCCCCCAGTTACAGACCCCCCTCAGTTACCGACACCGCAGCAGTACAGACCCCTCTCAATACAGACACCCCCCCCCATCAGTTACAGACACCCCCTCGTTACAGACACCCCCTCATTACAGACACTCCCTCAGTACAGTACAGACACCCCCTCAGTACAGTACAGACACCCCCTCAGTTACAGACACCCCCTCAGTTACAGACACCCCCTCAGTTACAGACACCCCCCTTGGTGCAAACCTCCCCTAGTGCAGACCCCAGTAGTACAGATGCTCCCCCCCTTAACTCACAGACCTCAGAACAGAGCAGCTGATACACACAGCGGTGTGTCCCTCGAGCGCGGGCTCCTCCTCTGTGGATGTAAACAGAGGAGGGGGCGGCGGGTTCCTTCCCGCTCCGCTAAGGGACACAGCCGCGGTACGAGCTGTGAGGCACATAGGGCTGGTGTCACCCGTGTGTGGCCCTCCCCCCCCGCACCTTCCCTGGATATTACACACAGTCAGCGAGCATCTCCCGCTGTGTCTTGGAGCTCAGTGTGAAAAGCTTGGCCGGCATGTGAGAAAGGTCCCGCCCTCCTCCTAGATCAGCTCATGAGATAGACAAAACACTGCGTCTATCACACAAGCTGATCTAGGAGGAGGGCGGGACCTTTCTCACATGCCAGCCAAGCTTTTCACACACTGAGTTCAGAGACAAACAGCGGACTGTGTCCCTCATGCGGGCGGGTGGCGGGCCCCCGGACTTGGCGGAACTACAGGGCCCAGTCACGGCTGCGACTGTTGCGACCATGGAAATTCCGCCACTGCTTGGGGGGTCATGGTCCTCGGTGACCACAACACGCACTCATGCAGGGGTTTCTGCGGCTTGATACTTGCTCTTCTGATCTAGGAGGTCCTCCTTCTGTGGAATGATCCGGATCAGGTCACGATACCCCAAGACTCCGCTCCCTGGTTGGGTTCGTAATTGAAAGACAATGGGGTCCATGGGTTGGGCTCCCCTTATCACTTGTTGGAAACTTATCCAATTGTCTCGAATGTATCCCTTTCTTTAACAACATCCAATGCAGGATCTTATCCAAGCGGCCGACAAATTCAGATAGCTTCTCTCCCTTCCTTTAGAAGCAGTGTTCTAATTGGCAACGGAGCTCACTGATGTTTTCAGTCCTTCCGAACACATTCTGTAAAACGTCCAGATAATCTTGGGCAGTGCAATCTTTACTATGCTTGAGGTTGCGGATAGCTTCTAGAGCTGGCCCCCTGAGACTTTCCATAATCCTCTGCTTCTTGTTCTTTTCTGGGACTCCCCATTCTTCTAGAACCTGGGCGGCATGATCCAACAACTCCTCAAAACCATCCTCTGAGGATAGCACAGGGTGTTTACCGGAGAAAATCCTCAGTTTCCTATATCCTGTCGTCAAGTAATCTGGAGAATCCTTTTTGCACTGGGCTACGATTTCTTCCAAGACAGCACATAACTCTGGGTTGAGATCCTTAAGTGGTGCATTGGCAGACCCCTTCTTTTTTTTTCCTGAAGTTACATTGGGTGCCGGGGCACTAGAGAAAGTAGAAGCATTTGCACTCGAAGAAGTAGGAACAACTGACTCTTCTTCCGGTTAATCAGGAAATGCTCTGTGCCATCGGCGGTCTCCACACTAGGGGTCTTAAAACAGTCTGGAACTCCATGTTTCCATTCACATAGGGCGAAAGTGTGTGGGTTGGTATCATCCACCCTCGTATTCGTCACCCAGAATCTTTGATCTGGGGACAAAGATTTCAGGACTGAGAGTACTTCCTCTTCGGTCCAAGCTTCTCCCTGCACTTCTACCACCAGGACTGCAAGGGCCCTTGCGGGAATCAGTAAATAACAGTAATGAAAAGAGCTAAACTAAGAATGGTACCATTCAATTAAACTAGTGTAGGCAGTCTATGCTCGCGAGCTCCCTCTACCGGGCAATCCTGCAGAACAGCTAAAGAACGTCTCAAGACTAAAGTCCACGTTGCGGCCGGTTGGTGCACGTTAAGTTTATATTCCGCAAGTGGTAATTGGTAAGAGAAAGTGAATCAAACATGGTACTCTGAACAGCAACATTGGTGAACTGATCGCTCGCCAGCGTCAGTCACTTCTGTGTAACAAATATCAAGGTAGAGGGCCTCTAAGCTTCAGCTAGAGGCCAAACACATGTCTCCGGCCTGTAGGGTGGTACTAGAGTGTCTGTCTAAAGGGAGAAGTATAAGTTGAGCATGTGCTCTCTCACCCGACAGGCCCGGTCCGCCTGAGTTCTTCTCAAAAGGCGCGTTGGTAGATCACTGCTCCACAGCACAAGGATCCCGGCATCAGGCTCTCCACTGTTTCAGTTGTCAGCTGGGCGGCCTCTCGGATCTCCTGGAACACGGGCTGGGAAGGTGGTCTTGCTTCCGTCTGGATGGCTGGTCTCTCGTGGATTTAGGCCCAGCTTCAGGCCTAGCAGCACGGCTGTGCTATCCTCCACAGCTCCGCAGAGGAGAAGATGCAGGTCCCGAGAGAGCGAGATCAGCCCCTTCCTTTCCTTAAGTAACCTCCCCCATAAGTCTGTGCAGAGATGTCACATGTTCCGATAACGCAGGGCATTGTGGGAAGTGTAGTCTGTTTCTCCTAAGAGTCAATAGAGAGTCCATATCTCCCGCTACTTGCAGTCCCACAATGCATAACTTCTTAAAGGTATCTTACATATTTACAAGCGTGAGCAAAGTTCCAGCGGGATTCGGGCCTGTCATTAGACTCTGACAGGGTGACCCCGCTACAAACACAAGGGGCCTTAACATCCTGTCTACAGTACTTTATTTCATTATACTGTACAAACTCCAATAAAACATTTAAAAAAAAAAACATCCTGGAACAGCGACGTATGCTGATGGCTGATTTACGGAAAGCTCAGGTAGATGTAGCCTTCGTCCAGGAAACTCACTTTAAAGATAACCGATTACCAGTTCTTAAAAACAGATTCTTCTCTACAACAACACTAAATCCAAAGGTACTTCTATTCTCCTGTCCAGCAGGATACCATGGTCCCTTCGTGACTCGCTGATAGATGGGGAGGGACGTTATACATTCAAAGGTTCGATTGGGGACACACAACTGACGTTTGCAACCATATACGCCCCGAACGACGGCCAAGACACTTTTATACGCCGTGCTATCTCGAAATTGTCCCATTTTCAGGAAGGCCAACTCATTCTGGGAGGGGACTTCAATGTCCCGTTATCCCCTAGTGTTGACACCTCGGGAACATTCTCTCTATCGACGATAACCCACAAACAAATAGCCAGGGACCTCCATGAAGCACAATTGATCGATGTGTGGCGTCTCCAGCATTCGGGAGAGCGGGATTACACGTTCTACTCCCCACCCACAAACTATACTCCAGGATAGGAAAAAGAAAATAAACCGCGCTAATAATCAGTGAATATTGAAACGTGAAAATAAGTATGTAAACCATACAAATATTATAATAAAATTTGTGAAAAAAACAATCCACAGTGAATAAAGGAAAAAAAAAAACTTGATAAATGTCCTTAAACACAACAAGCCCCTGTAGTCCAAACTGAGAGGGCTACCAGGATTCCAAAAAAATTTTTTTTTTATATATTAAAGTCCAAAAAGAAGAAAAAGTGACATCCACCCAGGTGCAGTCAGATCTCAATGGATCAGAGGAATAGTGGTTAACACTGATGTGACATACAGCTGAAGACCTCCACCACACGCATATGCAAGTCTGATTACCAGATGGAAATGGTCCCTGGGTGAGAGGAGACCAAAAACAGCATGTAGCAATTAGCAATCAGCAAACGGCTGGGCTTGGAGAAAGGGGCAGGCGATTCAATTCGGATCATCCAGCAATAACTCCAATGGCAATGGTCACATAAGCATAAAAGAGAGATGCCTCGATAGTGTAAAATCACTTAAAACGTTTTATTTATATAAAATGGTTAAATACACTCACATTTTGCAGCATAAAAAAAGGCCTTAAACCTGCAGCTCTGGAAACCCATGTAGGTAACCCATGTAGTATCGAGTGGTCCAATGGGGTGATGGCAGTGTGCCACTCGGTACGCCCTGACTAGTTTCGTGGCAAAAGCACTTCCTCAAAGGGCACTCCAGGATAGACTACTTTCTCATACCACATGGTCAACTACATGCAGTGCAGAACTCCACTATAGGGCTTCGGACCTGGTCCGACCACGCCCCTATTACCCTGACCTACAAGCTCTCTACAAAGGAATCGCTTCTGGAGGTTAAATGAAAGCATTCTACAGAACCCAGAAGATCTGGAGGAGGTCAACAGAGAACTGGAATTCTATTTCCAAACAAACACAGCGGTAGGCTGTACCCCTGGGGCAGTATCGGAGGCGCACAAGGCGGTCATCAGGGGCATATTTATAAAACAGGGCTCGCGCATTAAAAGGGAAAAGGGGGAACAGCTGAAAACACTTTTGGCCGACCTCCAAGCTGCTGATACATGACATAAGAGCGCCCCTGACCTCCATCCGTTGCCAAATTAACGAGCTCCTTAATTACAGGGCCAAAGCCGCGTTACAGAAATGTTGTCTCGTATCCTATGAGTCAGGTAATAAATGTGGGCGGATTCCGGCCAGGGTGGTCGCAGACCTTAACCACTTGAGGCCCGCGCTATAGCCGAATGACGGCTACAGCGCGGACCTGATAATCCAACTGGACGTCAATTGACGTCCGCCCCTTTCCTCGTTCCCGAGCACGCAGCGGGGAAACTCTGTGCTGGCTGTGTCCCTTGGACACAGCCAATCACAGATCGCCGTGAACGGCCAATCGGAGTGGCCGTTCGGTAGGCGATCTGTGCGGCCAATGAGAGATGATCTCATATGTAAACATATGAGATCATTTCTCATTGCCGGCTCACAATGACAGTGTCCTGTCAGGGAGAGAGGAGACCGATCTGTGTCTCTTGTACATAGGGACACAGATCGGTCACCTCCCCCAGTCACCCCCCTTCCCCCACAGTTAGAACACTATGCAGGGTACACATTTAACCCCTTCCTCACCCCCTAGTGTTAACCCCTTCAATGCCAGTCACATTTATACAGTAATTAGTGCATATTTATAGCACTGATCGCAGTATAAATGTGAATGGTGCCAAAAATGTGTCAAAAGTGTCCGATGTACCGCCATAATGTTGCCGTCCCAATAAAAATCGTAGATCGTCGCCATTACTAGTAAAAAAAAAAAAAAAAATAATAATTCTGTCCCCTATTTTGTAGGCGCTATAAAATTTTCGCAAACCAGTCGCTTATTGCGATTTTTTTTTTTTTACCAAAAATATGAAGAATACGTATCGGCCTAGACTGAAAAAAATGTTTTTTTTTTTTTTTTTTAAATGGGATATTTATTATAGCAACAAGTAAAAAATATTGTATTTTTTTTCAAAATTGTCGTTCTTTTTTGTTTATGGCGCAAAAAATAAAAACCGCAGAGGTGATCAATACCACCAAAAGAAAGCTCCTACTTGTGGGGAAAAAAGGACGTCAATTTTGTTTAGGGGCCACGTTGCACGACCGCGCAATTGTCAGTTAAAGCGACGCAGTGCCGGAAGCTGAAATTTCACCTGGGCAGGAGGGGGGTATATGTGCCCAGTAAGCAAGTGGTTAAAATGCAAACCTATGTCCCTCACGTTAATACAGCAACTGACGTGAAAGTCAGCTTACGACAAATAGCCAACACCTTTAAGGAGTTCTATGCGAATTTGTATAGCATTCCGGCCCTCCCCAGAGCACAACCCCTGGTGGAGGCGTATTTAGCCTCCGCCAGAATTCCGTCACTGGCACCAGAAGCTATAGCTGAATTAGACACCCCGATCACGTCTGAGGAGCTAGATGTGGCTCTGGCCTCAACTAAACCGGGTAAGGCTCCAGGGCCGGATGGCCTTACCATACAATACTATAGAACGTTCCTCCCGTCCCTGAGTCCCCATATGGGGTTTTTCTACAATAAGTTGGGTAATGCGGCTGCTTTTGCCGGCGATACACTGCGGGCACATATCACGGTCATTCCTAAGGAGATCAAAGACCCCTTCGTTTGCAGCAGCTACAGGCCGATCTCCCTTCTAAACACGGACCTCAAGCTATTTACCAAGATTTTGGCGACCCGTTTTGACAGGCATCTACAAACGTTAGTCCACTTGGATCAAGTGGGCTTCATCCCCACTAGAGAAGCTAGGGATAGCACAATTAAGGTGCTAAACCTCCTACATGTAGCCAACCAGTCCCATACGCCCTCGGTCTTCCTAAACACTGACGCTGAGAAGGCCTTTGATCGGGTCAACTGGAACTACATGTTCTCGGTCCTTAGACATATTGGACTTGGGGATACCATGACTAGATGAATAGCTCAGATTTACTCCACCCCCTCAGCACAGGTTAAAGTGAACAGAATCTTATCTGACCCACTCCCGATCAAGAACGGGACTAGGCAGGGCTGACCTTTGTCACCCCTCCTCTTTGCCCTATCATTAGAGCCATTTCTGTGTAGAATTAGAAATAACCAGGATATCCAAGGCCTTAAGGTAGGGGATGCCCAATACAAAGCTTCGGCCTATGCGGACGACTTGCCTTTCTCTCAATCTCCCTCCCCAATCTCATCCGGGAATTTGACACTTATGGAAGTATATCCAACCTTAAAATTAATTACAATAAGTCGGAAGCCATGGGGATAGGACTGTCTCAATCTGCCACGCAAACATTGAGATCCAATTTTAACTTCAAGTTGACGGAAACTGCTCTGAAATATCTGGGCACCCGGGTTCTGGCTGACCTTAAACATACCTTTGCTCTGAATTTCCCTCCTTTATTGATCAAAACCCAGACTTTACTAGACTCCTGGCACAAGGGCCTCCATTCATGGTTTGGCCGCTGCAACCTTATAAAGATGTGTATTCTGCATAAATTCCTCTACTTACTACAGGCACTTCCTATCCCTATCCCAGCGGCATTCTTTAAACAAGTACACAGTCAGTTTACCAAATTTATCTGGGCGATTAAGAAACCGAGGCTACCCAGAGCCCTGCTATCCCTGCCAAAGCTAAATGGGGGCCTAGCGGTTCCCGACGTGAGGAAATACTCTCAGGCTGTTTCCGACCGGAAATTGTGGACATATCTTGAACAGTCTCAGACACACATACCCTTGCAGGGAGCTGTCTGGTGCTACGAAAATCTCCCGGCGTACATTAAAAGGCACCTGCTTATAGGGACGACACTCCGGGAAGGGGCGCAAACACTTTCCACACAGTCTTTATCCACGCCTAACTCCCCCTATACCCTATTATAGGGAATCCAAAATTCCAGCCGGGACTGGTCCCCCAGGTCAGGAATGTCTTTAAGAATATATACTGCACACAAACAAGACACTTTCTGGGGAATGACTGTTGGCCCTCTTTGGACATGCTAAGAGAGGATGGGGGCACCTTTCGACTACCGTTTTGGACGGCAATCCAACTGAGACATTTCTTGGGGTCGCTGCCTAGCCCACAAGAGTTCACCAGGCTATTCACCCCTTTTGAGATCCTCTGTTCAGAGGAAGGTGCGCTCCCGAGGACACTGTCCACCATATATGTCCTCCTGAGTTCCCCGGCTGACACCACACGACCGGCCTAAATCTTACATATGTACGAAAGGACAGGAAACTAATTACAAGCTCCTGACGAGGTGGTACCTAACCCCACACACCCTACACACCTGCTATACAGACTCCTCTGCACTATGCTGGAGATGCCAGGGGGACAGGGGTACGCTGTTACATATATTCTGGTCGTGCCCACAGCTGTCCCATTTTTGGTCAACAGTCAGGCTCACAATTCAGAAATTTACTGACTACAACATACCAGACGACCCTGCTTTCTTTCTCCTACACGTCAATACTATATCGCCTAAGAGATACAAAAAATCTCTCATATGCCACTTATTGAATGCCGCAAAGTTTTGCATCCCACTCCACTGGAAAAGTCCAACACCACCTACAGTAGTTAGCTGGATCCGCCAGGTGGAGGACATTAAGGCAATGGAAGACTTGGTGCTCACTGCAAGACAACAACAGGAAAATTTTAAAGAAACCACTTTATCTTCTCATCGGAAGGTATTGCCCTTAGGATTACCTGAGGAAGCCTCGGCTCCGTATACAGATCGGCCCTGGGCCGTCCTGACTCAACCAGGGTTTCCCGATAACTTTGCTGTGTCTGGCCCTCCCCCTCTCTTTTCTCTCTCTCTCCTCTCTCTTCTGCTTTGGACCCCCCCTCTCCTCTTGCCCCCCTCTCTCCGCCTTGTAGGTGGGCCCTGTTGGGGTGGGGGGGGGGGTGACTGGGGTCTTGGGGTCTTTGCCGCGGATGTATGGAGGCCTCACTGTTAGAGGAGGCCTACGGCCCTGCGATGATACCTAAGGCCCCGTACACACGACCGGATCTATCCGCTGGGATTTATCCGCAGATCAGTTCCAGCGGATAGATCCGGTGGTGTGTATGTCCGAGCGGACATTTATCGGCGGAAAAACTTTCAGCCGACAGATTTCAAGCGGATAAAAATTTCTTAGCATGCTAAGAAATCTATCCGCTTGAATTCTGTCCAGCGGATTGATCCGGTGGTCTGTACAGACTCACTGGATCAATCCGTCCGCTCCCCTCCCTCGCATTCGTCGTAATGATTCGACGCATGCGTGGAAGTCTTTACCTTCCAGCGTCGCGCACGTCGCCACGTCATCATCGCGGCGACGGCGCGACACGTCACCACGGATGGATTCTGCGCGGATTTCGATCTGATGGTTAGTACAACCATCAGATCCAAATCCGCCAGAGGATTTATCCGCTGGAACGGTCCGGAGGACCGTTTCCAGCGGATAATCCTCTCGTGTGTACAGGGCCTAAGGGGTTAGTACGGGTTAGGCCTAAGGGGTTAGTACGCAAAAGCATCGGTTCAAAACCAGCGCATGCTCAGAATCAAGTCGACGCATGCTTGGAAGCATTGAGCTTCATTTTTTTTCAGCGCGTTGTGTGTTTTACGTCACCGCGTTCTGACACGATCGGTTTTGGAAACGATGGTGTGTACACACATCAGATCATCAGTCTGCTTCAGTGGTGAACCGATGAAAACGGTCCGTCTGACCATTCTCATCGGATGGATTGACCGTGTATACACGGCCTTATACGTCGATAAATACAATGGCCCAGATTCAAGAAGCTATTGCGCCCGCGCAACCATAGGTTGCGCGGCGCAATAGCTCTTTTGCTCCCGCGTAGCGAATGCCCCTGATTCAGGAACATCGCTACGCGGACTGCAGCCTAGGATATGACAGGCATAAACCTCCTTATGCCTTCATATCTCAGGCTGCATTCTTGCGTTGTCCGCTAGGGGGCGCGGCCATTGTGATCGGCGTATAGCATGCAAATTGCATACTACCACCGATTCACAAAAGTTGCGCGGGCCCTGCGCACGCAAGGTACGGAGTTTCCGTACGGCGACTTTAGCGCAAGGTTGCTCCTGCTATAGCAGGGGCAGCCAATGCTAAAGTATAGCCGCCCTTCCCGCTCGTGAAATTTAAATTTCACGTCGTTTACGTAAGTGATTCGTGAATGGCGCTGGACGCCATTCACGTTCACTTAGAAGCAAATGACGTCCTTGCGACGTCATTTGCCGCAATGCACGTCGGGAAAGTTTCCAGACGGAGCATGCGCTGTTCGTTCGGCGCGGGAGCGCGCCTAATTCAAATGATTCCCGCCCCCGGCGGGATCATTTACATTAGGCGCCCTTACGCAGGGCTAATTAGCATAGCGCCCGCGCAATTTACGGAGCTACTGCTCCGTGAATCGCGGGCAAATCGAAATATTTGCGTGGGCGCAGAGAAAAATCTTTGCTCTTTGCCCACGCAAATATTGCGCGGATCTACCTGAATCTGGGCCAATATATCCAAATAACACGCCCAAGCTCATCCTTAGTCCTAAGCAGCGCTCTGGGATTCGTTGGGGCCACAAAATAAATATATACAGTATATCCAAATAACACGCCCAAGCTCATCTCTTCACCACACACAGCAATAAAGGCAAGAGAATTCTTGTTGGGCCGTGTATTAGTGCTCTGAGGAACACTCTTAGACCGAATTTTAATGGTTCAAAGAATGTCAGGCAAAATAGTCGGCCCTCACGCATGTTCACTTAATCAAATCTGGCCCTCTTTGAAAAAAGTTTGGACACCCCTGGTATAGACCATGTTAAAGGGACGCCAAAGCCAGGTGGGAAAGGGGTAAATTGGGATATTTGTGGAGGGAAGAAGGGCAGAGATAATCAGGTGCTGCAGAATAGCAGTTAGGAGCAATGTAAAGGATACTTATATCGATAATAATTAGCTACAGCCAGGGGCCTAGACATAAAGAACTCACGGTGATCCTAGCAAGTCACCAGCGCCAGAGAATTGTTTGCACACTGTAGCAGTCTAAAGAAGCGGTTTCTCCAAAGCTGTAAGGACAATGCTTGACTTAGTAATTGCTCCTTTCCCAAGTGACCCATGCAGGCTTTCGCCATCCAATTAAGGGCTGCATGTACAACATACACTTCTATTCCACTGATTAAACAGATAAAATATTTTTACACATTAAAAAAAAAGAAAAAAAAATAATCCCGGCAAAGCTTGATGCCACTGTGCCCATTGTCACCGCTGTGCCCTGTATAATGCCTCTCCCCGCCCGGCACTTACCTTTCTGGAAGTCAGCCATCCTCTTAGTCCTTCCACGTTCCTCGATGTCTTCTCCCACCCTCGATGACGCTTCAGCCAATCAGGTTACCGATAACCAGAACCGGTAAACCTGATTGGCTGAGATGCCTGTCAGTCGTATCCAAGGAACGCACCCCCGTACGTTCCCTGGATAAGCATCCGGAAAGTTGAGGGCTGTACTCGGAAAGCCTATCAGAGCCGCTGGCTCTGATAGGCACTTCCGCACAGCCAACCAGCTCCCGTTATTCAGGTGGCCGGCGCTCAAGGTCCGGCCATCTGAATAGACCAGCTGCAGCCAGCAACAATAACATACATTCATGCAATGCATGAATGTATGTTATTTCAGTGGCGGTGCCAGAGCCAGAGGGGGCGGCGCTCCAGCGCCCTCTATAGACAGACCGCCACTGCACAGCACTGCACCTCTGACCATGGAGAGATGAGAGGGTTTCAGCTACACTTTATAGCAGTGGTGGGATGGGGGAAATGGGGGGGGGGGGGGTCAGTGATGGATGGATAATTAAACCCTGAAATAAAAATGTAATAAATTGCAGCTTATAGTCCTTAAATCTTTTGTCTGCATTTGTTTTATTTTTATAGACTAATATTTTTAACAAATACAAAAAACGTCTGTTGCTCCTGCCAGAAATGCCCTGTCCTTGTCACTTCCTACCATTTTTATATTTTTTTTACTTTTTTTTCTCAGTTTAGGCCGATACATATTCTTCTACATATTTTTGGTAAAAAAAATAAAAGAATCGCAATAAGCGTATAGTGACTGGTTTGCGCAAAAGTTATAGCGCCTCCAAATTAGGGGACATAATTATGATTTTTTATTTTTTTTACTAGTAATGGCGGCGATCTGCGATTTTTATTGGGACTGTGACATTATGGCAGACACATCGGACACTTTTGACAGATTTTTGGGACCATTCACATTTGTACAACGAACAGTGCTATAAATATGCACTGATTACTGTATAAATGTGACTGGCAGGGAAGGGGTTAACACTAGGGGACGAGGAAGGGGTTAAATGTGTAGCCTAGGGAGTGATTCTAACTGGGGGGAGGGGACTGACTGGGGGAGGTGACCGATCTGTGTCCCTATGTACAAGGGACACAGCATCGGTCTCCTCTCCCTGACAGGACGTGGATCTCTGTGTTTACACACAGAGATTCACGGTCCTGCTCAGTTACTGGGCAATCGCGGGTGCCCGGCAGCCATTGCGGCCGCCCAGGGCCATCTTAATAACATCATGGGCCCCTGGGCAAAGTAATGCACTAGGGCCCCTACCAGGGAGATGGTGACCCGCGGCACACTATGTGCGTGGTGGCAAGGAGAGAGTATGGATAAATAATGCTACATATTGGATGTGGCTTTTGAGTCTGATTAGAAACAAAAAATACATACAGTGAATTATCTCAAATTAAATTCACCCCCTATACACATTGTCCTCCCACCCCATATACACTGACCCTCTGTGTACACTGACCCTTTTACCCTGTACACACTGCTCCCACTCCTTTAAAAACTATCCCCCTCCCTGTACATACTGCCCGCCTGTCATAAATGCCTCTCCCAGCCTATCAGTGGCTTGTATTTATGTATGACGTTACACGGTATAGGGGGGGGGGGCAGGAAGGCACAGTACAGAGGGGTTGGGGGACACAGTAAAGGCGAGGTCAGGCTGATACAGTATAGGGTGTAGTAATGTATAGTGTCAGGTTTTGGTAGTATAGGGTGGTAGAGTGTCAGGTTTGGGTAGTATAGGGTGGTATAGTGGCAGGTTTGGGTAGTATAGGGTGGTATAGTGGCAGGTTTGGGTAGTATAGGGTGGTATAGTAAAAGGTTTGGGTAGTATAGGGTGGTATAGTAAAAGGTTTGGGTAGTATAGGGTGGTATAGTAAAAGGTTTGGGTAGTATAGGGTGGTATAGTAAAAGGTTTGGGTAGTATAGGGTGGTATAGTAAAAGGTTTGGGTAGTATAGGGTGGTATAGTAAAAGGTTTGGGTAGTATAGGGTGGTATAGTAAAAGGTTTGGGTAGTATAGGGTGGTATAGTAAAAGGTTTGGGTAGTATAGGGTGGTATAGTAAAAGGTTTGGGTAGTATAGGGTGGTAGAATAAAAGGTTTGGGTAGTAGAGTGGAAGGTTTGGGTAGTACAGGATGGTATAGTGGCAGGGTTGGGTAGTATGGGTGGTATAGTGGAAGGTTTGGGTAATATAGGGTGGTATAGTAAATGGTTTGGGTAGTATAGGGTGGTATAGTGGAAGGTTTGGGTAGTATAGGATGGTATAGTGGCAGGGTTGGGTAGTATGGGTGGTATAGTGGAAGGTTTGGGTAATATAGGGTGGTATAGTAAAAGGTTTGGGTAGTATAGGTGGTAGAGTGGAAGGTTTGGGTAGTATAGGGTGGTAGAGTGGAAGGTTTGGGTAGTATAGGGCAATATAGTAGCAGGTGTGGGTAGTATAGGGTGGTATTGTGGCAGATGTGGGTAGTAAATATTTGAGTGCATTGGGTCTTATAGCTTTAGGATAATCATCCACACAGGACAGCGGGGGCTCTATGACTTTGTCATATTGTATCACATGGCTGTTGGGTGCTGACTTTCTTCATTTCTAGCTGTACTGTGTGTTACAGATTGTACCCCACATCACATCCACAGCCATGTGACACACTGTGACAAAGCCGCAGAGCACCCGCTGTCCTGTGTGGATGATTATCCTAAAACTATAAGATGTTAGAAGGCACTGTAAGGACTTTGGATGATTATTTAAGGATATCACAACGGGTGTGACACCTCACTCACTGTGTGCTGCTCAGTGTCTGCTGCGCTTTCCCTGCCGCCACCGCCGCTCCACTCGTATTTGTTTTACTGCTCCCTCTCTGTCAGCTCTCTCACTTCAGTCCCGCCACCTGAAAGAGCAGAGCAGCCGCAGCACTTTACAGATCACTCCGCCAAACACTGACATCAGGGAAGGAAGATAGCAGTCGGTAGGGTTGGATTAAGAGCATTATGGGCCTGGTGCTGAGGATTTTGGTGGGCCTTTTTATGAAAATAAATAAAATGAAAACACAATTTTTTTTTTTTGGTCAATTTAAATGAGAGAGAGAGAGAGGCTAAAAGTGAGGGGAGAGCGGGAGTGAGAAAAAGGGGAATAGAGATAGGGTGAAAGAGAGGGGAGAGAGAGGGACACTGTGGGGGGGGGGGGGGGGGCACAGCATAGTATGTTACATGGGGAGGGGTAATAGCAAAGCACATTACATGGTGGGCAAAACACATTCAACGGTGAGCACGGAACAGCACATTGCATGGTTGGCATTGCACAATACAGCACATTACGTGGTAGGCACAGCACATGACATGGTTGGTACAGCACAGCACATGACATGGTGGGCGCAACACACCAAATTACATGGTGGGCACTGCACAGCAATTTACATGGTGGGCACTGCACGAAATGGTGGGCACTGCATGGCATAGCACATTACATGGTGGGCAAAGCACATGGCATTGTGGGCAATGCACATTACATGGTAGGAACTGCACAATAGTGGGCACAGCACATGACAGTGGGCACAAGAGAGCTCATTACATGGGGGGGGGGTTGAGCAGCAGTCTCTCCCCTAGCACAATCATTACACCAACCCAGCTCAGTTTCTACACAATCCTCCCTATTAAAGTGGTTATAAACTTTTTTTTATAACTTTTACCTATAGGTAAGCCTATAATAAGGCTTACCTGTAGGTATAAAGAATATCTCCTAAACCTGTACGGTTTAGGAGATATCCCCCCTGCAATGCGCCGCTGATTGCAGCGGCGCATGCGCAGCGGGGATCCTCGGCTAAAGGACCAGCAGCCACCGGACCTTGCCGAATTGAAATCTCCCTCGCGCATGCGCGGGAGTGACGTCATCGCCGCTCCAGCCAATCACAGCGCTGGAGCGGCGATACCCAGAAGACATGCTGAGTCAAGAGGACATCTCGCTCGGCTCCTCTCCTCTTCCTCCAGGACGGCACACAGACAAGCCACTGCCATGGACCTATATTGAGGGAGGGGCTTGGAGCTTAAGCTCCAATAGCCCTGCAGCCATGAACTCTAGTCTAGAGCATGCAGCTGTGCACTGACTAGTGTACATCCACCCGAAAATGAAAAAAATAGTCCCTCAGCTCCCACCTTCTGGGCCCTGCTATTGAACTGATGGGGCCCAGAAAAATATATAAATTCACCCCCTAAGCAAGAAGGAGTAGTAGTACATGGTTACCAGGGGACAGGAAAGTGCAGGGGCCCCTGGGCAGCTGGGGCCCCTGGCTGTGCCCACTCATTAAGACGGCCCTGCGGCCGCCGAGCATGCGCATTGTGTTCCCAGTAACGCAGCGGGTGCGTGCGCGCCCCCTAGAGGCTTTAAAAGACGAGGACATCATATGACGTCCTGTCGGAACAATTGAGCTACAATTGACAATTAAGTGGTTAAAGTAGAAATGGGGAAGTAAATAGCCCCGCAGGAAAATCCAATCCAAATTATAAAAAAAACTATAAGTGCCTGGACTCCAGAGGAATAATAAATACAGCAATACAGAGAGATCTTCAGGTGTCCTCCAAATTCTTTAGATATATTAACAAAAAAGAAAATAAAGAATGTATCAGATTTTCTTCATAGAAATGGCTGCACCCCAGATCCCTAACCACCAAAATCAAAACCATTTACTGTACCACACGGGGGAAATGAACTGATACAGTCATATAACACTGGGGACTGTATGTGGGGGAAGAGGATTCGGGTCACATGAGCATTAAGCAGTGTAAACAAGTATACAATAAGAGCTAGCACTCTATTCCATGTATCTGGACTCTGGGTTGCACTAATGGTTTCTGTCCTTCTCCAGATCCGGTTCTCATCTCCAACATCACCAGTATCGGGGGCCGGCTGGGTGAGGAGACGGCGGTGAGGGTCCAGTTCTCTGGAGAAGAGAGCGCTGTGACCTGGGAGGTGGACGGGGAGCCTCTCCCTGAAAGATACCGGCTGATAGATGACAATAGGACTCTGATTATCTCCGGTGTGCAGAGAAACGACGCCGAAAGGAATCTCCGGGTCAGGATCACAAACCCGGTCAGTGATGAGATCCGGGAATACCGGCTGGACATCAAAGGTGAGAGGAGCAATTACTGGGGGAATAGAGGAGGTTGTCATTCTTCCCTGGGACTTGCACCATACATATATACGTTGGGCCAGATTCATGAAGCACTTACACCGTTTTTTTGGTAGATGCACAGCGTAAGTGCAGATTTGCGCCGGCGGATCGCTGCGCCTTACCCAGAGAACCAGATTACGCCTCCAAATAGACTTCATCGCCTCGGTGTAACCTTTCCACGCCGGCGCGGCGTTGGTGCAGATTTACGCTGGTCGGATCTGGCGCAGCCATGGTTTTTGTGTTTTAAATATGCAAATTAGGTTTTTGGGCCGATTCATCAACTTAAGCTTGACCGGCGCAGGCTACTCCCGGTGAGCGGAGCTGAAATTTCCGGTGCAAAGTTACACCTCATAAAAGCAGGGGTAACTTTGCACCAAACTTGCAGAGGTCAGCTGGAGAGCAGCTAAAGCAGCAGCGTTACAAACGAACTGAGCAACAACACTTGCTGGACAACACATAGAGGCGGTCCCCATGTTGGGAGAGGCCCTCAATAATTACAGCCCTCTCCTCTGGGCTGAAATTGGTCATCCGCCCACCTGAGGATTCCTCATCAGCCATAACTGCCCCACCACAATGCAAACCACCTAGCTTAGAAAAAAAAAGCTTCAGTACATTTGCACCTGCAGGGCGGAAGTCTGGGCTGATTCATGGACTGGGCTTTGGTAGTGGGTCGGCGTAGCTCAGGGATCACGGCGGGGCGCAGTTCTGAGCATGTGCAGATTGGGGCATTTACCCCTGGATGTCACTGAGCATGTGCGGTCTAAGATGCGCCCCGGCGTGACCCCTGCGCCACGGTCGGCACTTCATTAGCATAGGGTGACTCCCAGTTGGCCTTACCCCGCCTTACGCCGTCTAAAATCCGCCCCGCTGGGGCATCGTAGACAAAAAAAGTTTCTTGAATCACCTAACTGCCTCTCCGCGCTGGACCGGTGTAGTCTAAAAATGATGCACCACGCCGGTGCAAATCTGCACCATTGTACATGAATCTGGCCCAGTGTGTGCATCTTTACAGTGCCTTGAAAAAGTATTCATACCCCTTGAAATTTTCCTCACTTTGTCATGTTACAACCAAAAACGTAAATGTACTTTATTGGGATTTTATGTGATAGACCAACACAAAGTGGCACATAATTGTGAAGTGGCACATAATTGTGAAGTGGAAGGAAAATGATACATTTTCACCTTTTTTAACAAATATGTGTGTAGCGCTACCCCGTCAGGAGCCGCTGATTGTTTTGGGATCTACTCTCTTTTCACTTGGCTCATCCCTATTTAACTGGCTCGAACCCTCCCTTGACACATCAGAAACCTGGTGGGTGTATTGTGACCTCTGCTTGGCTCGGGTCACAATAGCAGGCATACAACATGCAATGACAATGTATCAACAGTACTACCTGCTTTAATGGATGGTCCCTCCAGGTGAGAAAAGTACACTCCACACAGTCAATGTATTTAAACTAAAAAGGATAAATTTACTTTATGTAAATTAGAGAAAGCAAACATAGGTTTGAAACACAAGTAAACAATTGCTACGCAATAACAATTATATGATTCTGCAAGGGCCCTTGCGGGAATCAGCAATAACGATAATAAAAGAATCTAAGCTAAGAATGGTACCATTCAATTAAACTAGTATAGGAAGTCTGTGCTTGCGGGCTCCCTCTAACTGGCAATCCTGCAGAACAGCTTAAGAACGTCTCGAGACTAAAGTCCACGTTGCGGCCGGTTGGTGCACATTAAATTTATAATCCGCAAGTGGTAATTGGTAAAGAAAGTGAATCAAACAAGATACTCTGAACAGTAACGTTGGTGAACTGATCGCTCATCAGCTTCAGTCACTTATGTGTAACAAATATCAAGGTAGAGGGCCTGTAAGTTTCAGCTAGAGGCCAAACACGTGTCTCCGGCCTGTAGGGTGGTACTAGAGTGTCTGTCTAAAAGAAGAGGTTTGGGTTGAGCATGTGCTCTCTCACCCGAGAGGCCCGATCCGCCTGAGTTCTTCTCAAAAGGCGCATTGGTAGATCACTGCTCCACAGCACAAGTTTTCCGGCATCAGGCTCTCCACTGTTCCAGTTGTCAGCTGGGCAGCCTCTACGATCTCCTGGAACACGAGCTGGGTAAGTGGTCTTGCTTCCTTCTGGATGGCTGGTCTCTCGGAAAGGTTAGGCCCAGGCTTCAGGCCTAACAGCACGCTGTGCTGTAGTCAGCAGCTCCGCAGAGGAGAAGATGCAGGTCCTGAGAGAGCGAGATCAGCCCCTCCCTTTCCTTAAGTAACCTCCCCCATAAGTCTATGCGGAGGTGTCACATGTTCCATCAACACAGGGCATTGTGGGAAATGTAGTCTGTTTCTCCTAAGAGTCAATGGAGTCCATATCTCCCGCTACTTGCAGTCCCACAATGCATAACTTCTTAAAGGTATCTTACATATTTACAAGCGTGAGCAAAGTTCCAGCGGGATTCAGGCCTGTCATTCGATTCTGACAGGATGACCCCGCTACACACTCCCCCCACTTGAAATCTTTGGTCCCCAAAGAGGGTGAAAGTATGTATCCTGATACATGCTACTCAAAATACAAGTGGAGAAAAGAAAGTTGGTTAGATTATGCAAGGCAACAAACACTGTGCATTATCCCTGACTTTGCTCAAAGCTAGACAGCTCATTGTCTGACATAGGGTGGACAGGGGATCCTCCCACCAATCATTAGGTATAGGTAGGCTACCCTGTCCACTGTTTACCAACACTAAGGCATTCGATTCAGATGTGTCAGGGGGTAGTAGGGGTTACCCTCCACTAAATTTGCAGCTGGAGGATCACACAAAACATTGGACCTTTTTGAGGTGAGGATAGCTTCTTCAGAACACTCCCCCAACTGGCTATAGGTCAGTCTCTTTGGAGGATGAAGGGCTCTTCTTTCCTTTGGTTCTTCTTGTGTTGAGGAGTTAGGAAGAATAGGGTCTATTTCATTGTTCTGAAGAGCAGCATCATTCTCTGTTTCTGACACAACAGACTCCACATCTCCGGAATCGTTTAAGTCTCTATTTGGCGGGCTTGAGGCCTCCATGAAACCTTCTGTAGAGTATAGATCAACATCATCTTTCAATTCTTCAGGAAGCACATTCTGAGGTATGAATTCAGGGGCCTCTGGCCGAAGTGTCCCACCACTTATCACTTCAGATGAGGGCAGGAACGAACTACTAGGCTCTGGTTGTTGAGAGGACCATAACCACTCTGATCCTATCCATTCATCTGTGGACTCTTCATCATCTGAATCTGGGGGTATTGCTTGAGACCTGGTAACTGGCCCAGAGGATTTGGACGTAGAGGGCAGATCCAGGGGGTCGGAGACTGAGGGTATCCGAACAGCTTCAGTGAGAGGCAGTAAGTGATTCCTGTGCCAGGAGGGCCCACACTTCCTTCTGGTCTGATCTGATATACGGGAAGGTCAGGCAGTTTTTTACATATGATGTATGGCTGAGACTTCCAGCAATCAGCCAGTTTGTGTTTTCCTGGAATACCTAGGTTCCTTAGCAAAACTCGGTCTCCTGGCTGTAGATCCTGGATCCGAACTTTTAAATCAAAGTTTCTTTTGTTCCTTAATTCTCGTTTTTCAGAACTAGCGTGTGCCTTCTCGTAAGCTATCTTCAGGCTCCTTCTCAAGCGGTCCACGTATCCTTCATGGGAGGCTGCGGAAGTATGATCCGGGGATATTCCAAAAGCCAAATCAACTGGCAATCGAGCTTCTCGACCAAACATTAGTCGGTATGGCGAGTACCCGGTTGCGTCACTCATGGTGCAATTGTATGCATGCACAATGGCTGCTACGTGCTTGCTCCAGTGTTGCTTCTTCTCTGAACTCAATGTCCCCATCATATTCAAAAGAGACCTGCTGAATCGTTCAGGCTGGGCATCCCCTTGGGGATGGTAGGGAGTGGTTCTGGTTTTGTCTATGTTCAGCAGACCCAACAGTTTTTGTATCAATTTGCTTTCAAAGTCTCTCCCTTGGTCAGAATGGATTTGTTGTGGTAATCCATAATGCACAAAAAACTTCTCCACCAAGACTTTGGCTACTGTTGAGGCTTTTTGATCTTTGGTTGGGTATGCTTGAGCATATCTGGTGAAGTGGTCGGTCACTACCAGAACATTTCCTACTCCACTCAGATCAGGCTCCAAGCAGAGAAAGTCTATGCATACTAATTCCAATGGAACTTGGGTTTGAAAATGGCCCATTGGGGCAGCTTGACGAGGTAAAGTTTTCCTTTGGATACACCGGATGCAAGAATGGCAATATCCTTCAACTTCAGCCCTCATGCCAGGCCAGTAAAACCTGTCTCTGACTGAGAAGGACTTTTTGCCTATATGCTTCAGGTTAATTCTCCCTGCTCGTTTAATGCTGTGTGTGTGTTAGAGGGAAGGTGATTTCAGGTGGGACTCACTCCTCTGCTAACAGGCTGTTGAGATGTTAATGACCCTTCTTCAGCCAGCTCCCTATTTTCAAAGGATAATTGATCTATTGTGTGTGTGAAGAAGCCCTGTGTTTACTGTTTACTGTGATTAGAAGGGGCTCATGTTAATTATTCTGATTGCTTCATTGTGGTAATTATCTCTTCTATATGCGGGGCCAGGCTGTCTAGATAATGTATTCTGTTACAACTAGTAATTACCTTCACTGATGTCATTATCTAAAGAAATGTTTTCAGGGTCGACTCCGAAGTGTCTGCCTAAAATCTGTATGAGAGCCCCCAGTGTGTGAGGGGGCGGAGATTGTCATTGTAACAGTTTTGTAAATTACATATAAGCTGTGTGTTGTACCATTAAAGTCTGTCTTATTCCAGCAGTAAGCTTGGCTCATGTGTGGCTTATTGGGCGATCCCAGGAATATTCCTCCTCGTGGGATATTGGGTGATTTTTATTATGGGAAGAAGGGAATCTTTGACGGGGATATCATTCTAATACCGTCACAATTGGTTGGCAGCAGCGGGATTTTCCGTTCTACTCTCCTTTACACCCGGATTCCAAGCAGACACTGGAAGAACTACTGGAAGTTTGTGGAAGGATTGCTAGCAACAAAACCAAATGGGTCATCATAGCAGAATTAATGGAGCTAGGCCAGGAGAACTTGGTTGCAGCAACCCCAGCAGTACAAGAGATGGAGACACCAGTGATTCAGGAGGAGGAATCGCCAGCCAACAAAGTAATGAGAGAGAAGCTAGCATGGTTCGGTCCGAACCCAACGGCGGATGTGGTGCTGAAAGTGATGGACCTGTTAGCGAAGGCGGCTAAAAAAATAAGAGACGCAGAACTACAGAAGGATAAACAAATAAGAGACGAAGAACTACAGTTAAAACTGGCAGCAGTCCAACAAGCAGCCGCACATTCTCCAAACAGTGAGTACAGCACAGCAGACTCAAGGAAGATTCCGTTTAGCGCTTTTAAAGCTTTTGATGAAAAGGACTGTGAGATTGATAACTACCTGGCAGATTTTGAGCGACAATGTAACCTGCATCGAATAGCTAGAGGAGAGTGGGTTGCAATATTGTCAGGCAAACTGTCAGGCAAAGCTTCTGATGCGTTCCGGACCGTGCCAGATCAGGATATCCATAGCTACGCCCGGGTTAAAGAAGTGCTCCTGGCTCGTTATGCAGTAACCCCAGAGTCCCACCGACAGAAGTTCAGGGACTCACGCAAAACCACGAAAGACTCTTACATGGAATGGGCATGCCAGCTATCCCTGTCGGCCTCTAACTGGGTTAACAGCAGCCAGGCCACCACCGCAGAGGACATTTTACAACTAATGCTCCTGGACCAATTTTACAATCACATCCAGACGGACGTCAAAGACTGGGTGAGAGATCGCAGGCCCATGACTCTACCAGAGGCCGCTAAGTTGGCAGATGAATATGCGGATACTCGCAAGACGAACCAGGTTACACCACAGGTACAACCTCCACGACCAACGGTGCCCTCACACCCACCAGCCGCTAGATACCAACCTCCTAACAGACCGATGACATCTAGCCCTCGCTATCCACGCCAGGAGGACAACGAACAACGCTGCTTCCGGTGCAAACAGCTGGGTCACTTCAAGCAGAATTGCCCCATGAATGACAACACCAGGTCAAATTGGTCTCAACCTGGGTACCGCCCACCAGCAATAGCCCATTGTGTAGACTAGGCTTGGGATCTCCAGGAGCTGGGTCAGGAAGAACCATTGGGCACCCCTTACGAAGCCCTCATGGTACAATCTGTTATTACGGACAACAGGGAACACCATTGTCAGCTGGTCATGGGCGACAGCCATGAGCCGGAGGGGCCCTGGAGGGAGCTGGGCAGAAAGAGGCACCGCCGGCTACCCCCCAAGAAGAAGAGGTCCTGGAAGCTGTATAACAAGCTGACCTGGGAGGAGCAGAAGCGACTGGAGGAGAGGGAGTCGCAGCTGGTGTCCCAGATGCGGGACGAGATGTTTGCCAAGGGCCCACCGGTGGCCCCTTACACCACCACCCAGTTCCTGATGATGAAGGACCACGTGGAGAGCCTGCAGGACATGAGCAAGCAGGAGCTGATCCGTGAGTACATGGAGCTGGAGGAGTGCATAAGCCGCATGGAGGAGGAGAACAACCGCCTGAGGTCACAGCAGGCCGACCCCCCCAGGCTCCATGAACTGGAGAGGGAGCTGGAGAAGCTCAAAGAGGAGAACCGGTGGCTGCGGAGGGAGCAAGGGGTGGCTGACCCTATGGGGCACTGATCCAACCCCCCCCGGACTCTGAGCACCAGTGCTACAGCATTTCAACAAATATAACTTTTTTTTCTTTTTATGAATCTCCTGTGATTGTCACTTCAGAGCCATAACCTGCCCCCTCCCATAGCGGGACATCTAGACGGCGGCGCACAGACCCATTCGCCATCTTCACACTGACTTTTGGTGACTCTGCAGATCGCACAAAAGACTTGGGGACTGACCGGCGTGTGATCTGACGACCCAGTGGCATACCTGAGTCGGAAGGGCTTGCCAAGGGAGGTCAGTCACGCCAAACGGAGTTAACCTCGGACTAAAAGCTCTGAACCCGTCAACCCTACTGGACCAGGAAAGGTCCAACAGGGTTGCCGGGTCAGGGAGAAAAAGGGGGGCCATTGTGAAGGACTTTTTGCCTATATGCTTCAGGTTAATTCTCCCTGCTCGTTTAATGCTGTGTGTGTGTTAGAGGGAAGGTGATTTCAGGTGGGACTCACTCCTCTGCTAACAGGCTGTTGAGATGTTAATGACCCTTCTTCAGCCAGCTCCCTATTTTCAAAGGATAATTGATCTATTGTGTGTGTGAAGAAGCCCTGTGTTTACTGTTTACTGTGATTAGAAGGGGCTCATGTTAATTATTCTGATTGCTTCATTGTGGTAATTATCTCTTCTATATGCGGGGCCAGGCTGTCTAGATAATGTATTCTGTTACAACTAGTAATTACCTTCACTGATGTCATTATCTAAAGAAATGTTTTCAGGGTCGACTCTGAAGTGTCTGCCTATAATCTGTATGAGAGCCCTCACTGTGTGAGGGGGCGGAGATTGTCATTGTAACAGTTTTGTAAATTACATATAAGCTGTGTGTTGTACCATTAAAGTCTGTCTTATTCCAGCAGTAAGCTTGGCTCGTGTGTGGCTTATTGGGCGATCCCAGGAATATTCCTCCTCGTGGGATATTGGGTGATTTTCATTATGGGAAGAAGGGAATCTTTGACGGGGATATCATTCTAATACCGTCACACTGACTAATTGAAAAGTCCTCTCGGGGCCCAGATGGCCATGCTGGTCATGAAGCGCAGCTAGTACAGTCTCTCTGTGCTTACTAGGCAGGAGCATCTGCCATTTCTCTTCGGGACCATCAGAGGGGCCCCTTCGGGAGACCACCCCTTGATGGTGCTGCAGCCTGTCCCACTCTTTATGCACCAGCCGTGCTTCCTTTGAATGGCTGGCAAGGAGCACACTTGGGTCCTAATTTTCTAGAGCCTCTAAGACCAATTTACCCAGAGGATCTTCTTCTAGATCTTGCCTCAGCCCTTTCTTCGATAGTTGAGGCAAGTCCCCACTCTTCTGGGTTGGTACTGCGTTCCCGTCTTGTTTTACCTTTACCTAGAGATATACAAGTCGGGATGAATAAAGGGAAATATTTCATGGACCCCTGTATTTCTTTGCTCTGCTTCAGGTTCCCCTTGTTCTCCCATCACAGGGGGTTGTAAAAGAGTGTGGAATTTAGGGAAATTCCTTCCTATTATCAAAGGATATGGTACACGACAAACTACCACTGCTAAGATCCTTACCAGACTGCCCTGTACTAACACCTCTACGTTCGCAGTAGGATACCGCACAGTAGACCCATGAATACACAATACCCCCATGGTTCTATGCTTCTGAACACAACCAGGTCTTACTAATTTACTGGTTACCAGAGTCAGGGCACTGCCAGAGTCCACCAGGGCCACTGTCTCTTGTTTGTCCATGACTATGGTAGTCTGATATTGCAACCCTCCTATTAACCTTTAACCTTCCCCCCCTTTGAACCCCTCTTACCCAGTAAGGACACTGACACAGTAAATTGGAGTAAAATTGGCCACAACAGCCATTTTTATTTTGTAACCAAATTAAATTATCTTTTTAACCAAACGTGAAATAGGAATTTTCAACAATTCCAACTTTATTATTAACAAATATTTTATCAAAACTCTTTTATTATTTACACCAGTCCCAATTGGTCTTTGACGGTAAACCCCAATTAACCTTTTCTTCACCACCAACACTGCGTTGCATTACCATAACCGGCCTCCAGCCGAGCCAGCTCTGAGACACCCCTTTTTGTAACCTGCAGTGTACCATCACCGTATTACAGCGGACACCGTTCCACTGTAATAACCCCGTAAGGGGGGCCACCCCACCGATGAGCCCCCCAACCATTTCCATTCCATCCGTTAACTGCCACCATCAAAGACCAAGGACCCCGCCAATGCTGTTGCGAAAATCCTGCCATTGCCCTGAAAGAAAAGAAAACAAACGCACAACACCAAACACACACAACAAACAGGGAGGGTGGGTGGGAAAAGTCTGTCCTCCTTGTCTGCTTCCTTCCCGTGCTGTGCACGTGGGCCGCCCCCACCCCCCTTTTATACCCCTCCTCCTCCTTTCACAAAATGGACTCCAGCCTCCTCCCTTGCTACCACCTCTTTTCCTTAACCCCTTGGTTGCCTACATACCCCACCAGTCATGCCCGGCCCTGCATTATTTTCTTTTGTCCTTGTCATTCCGGGCCTCACTTGACTATGGTAGTCTGATATTGCAACCCTCCTATTAACCTTTAACCTTCCCCCCCTTTGAACCCCTCTTACCCAGTAAGGACACTGACACAGTAAATTGGAGTAAAATTGGCCACAACAGCCATTTTTATTTTGTAACCAAATTAAATTATCTTTTTAACCAAACGTGAAATAGGAATTTTCAACAATTCCAACTTTATTATTAACAAATATTTTATCAAAACTCTTTTATTATTTACACCAGTCCCAATTGGTCTTTGACGGTAAACCCCAATTAACCTTTTCTTCACCACCAACACTGCGTTGCATTACCATAACCGGCCTCCAGCCGAGCCAGCTCTGAGACACCCCTTTTTGTAACCTGCAGTGTACCATCACCGTATTACAGCGGACACCGTTCCACTGTAATAACCCCGTAAGGGGGGCCACCCCACCGATGAGCCCCCCAACCATTTCCATTCCATCCGTTAACTGCCACCATCAAAGACCAAGGACCCCGCCACAGCCCGAAAGGGAAACCCCCTTTTCCTTACGGGCCCCTCCACACCCGCAGGGCCCTCTGGATTCCCTCCTGCACTCCCAGGACCCACAGGTCCGTACCCACATCAGTTAGGTGAACACCGTCCTTGAGCAGGTACAACCCCAAATTAAGCTCCAATTCTCTGTGTCTCACCACTAAACCCCCATGTTTGGCCACAAACCGCCCCAGCACCTTGTTTACTTTTATTCTCCCTTTGTTGACCCGGTCCACTGACCTTGCCATACGCCAAGTAGTTCGTGCGACAATGTCAGACCATACTATCAGCATTCTCGGGAAAGATGCCCGCAACGTCAAGACGTCCGCCTTGACTGCCGTCATCAAGTCCCCTATCGGCCGGATCCCCAGGTCGTTCCCCCCGACGTGCAACAATAGCACGTCGGGAGGTCGGTCGAGCCGAGCATAACGCTGCACTTCAGGCAGCACCCTGCTCCAACCCATCCCAGGGATACCCAACCACCTGACCGTTGCCTCCCGCCTGGAAATCCCCAACTGCCTACCTCCCGGCCTAGCATCTGCTCTCCTGGCACCCCTACACACATATGAATGCCCCATTATCCACACGAGGCCTGGCTTTACTCCATCTGTAAAAACAAAACAAACAATGATCATCCACACCCTAAACATATTGCAATAAACCGGCCTTTTTTACCCTGTTCCCACACCACTCATAAATCCAACGCCAAGTGTGGGCGCACGTAAGAGCGAAATCTCCTAGATTCCCCTCTCCCGATTCGTTTTTACTGCTGCCTCATCCAACCCGCACCGGGCCGCCTCGGTCGCCGCCCCAATGCGGAAGGAGTGCGAGGCAAACAGCCTCTCATCCAACCCCGCCTTTGTCAAACATTTCCTAAACAGGGCCGTAAATTGAAACCGTGAAACAAAAGACCCGTCCCCATGCATCAAAAATGGCCCCCCCAACTTAGGGCGTACCCTAAAAAATTCCCTTACCACCCCTACCGGACAAGCCTCTGAACCCGGCAGTGAATACAACGATACGTCCACCCCTTTTCCCCATTGATCAGTTTTTGAGCGCCTAAGGCGAAAAACCACTTTGCCTTCCGCTAACCGAACGTCATTGACCAATAAACCCCCGGGAACCCGCTTGGAGGGACTTACTAGCTCCCCCACCCGAAACGCCCCGAAAAAAGCGACCGAAAACACCGCCCGAAACAACCGTATTTCATATGCGGACGAACAAACCTCCCCCAATACCCCAAAAATTCTGCGTAGTACGGAAAATGTCACCGGCCTCCGCGCATCACTGCTCCGACGTCCCTTCTTGTATCCCTTTACCGCTTGCCTTACCCAAAACGTCTTCGTAAAATCCTCCCGCCCCTCCAGTTTAAACAAAAAGGCCAGGGCCGCCAGCTTCTTTTCCAACGCAGAGACTGACCCCACCTTTTCCATGTGTCTAGACACAAAATACACCACTAACCAGCCCATCTCCATGTCTGCCCGCTCCACCTCCGCCAACCGCTTAAAACCAGCCCATTCCGCCCATACCTTAGCGTATGCAGTCCACGTCGGCCCACTCACCGACCTCCTGAGCCAGTCTGCTGCGGCTCCAAAGCAAGTCCCCACATCCACCCTGGGCAAGGAACCCCTTCCGCGTCGGCCCCTGGAGCCAGCTCCCTGAACCTGTCCCACTGGAATCGAGACAGGGCGTCAGCAAGCCTATTATCCACCCCCGGAATATGCACTGCATACAGGAAAATATTCCACTGAAGACAACGTAACACCAGGTGCCGCAGCAACCGCACCACCGGAACCGATGAACCGGAGATACGATTGATGACCTGCACCACCCCCATGTTGTCGCAGTTCAACCTGATCTTCAGATCCCTGCATTCTGCCCCCCATAGCTCAATCGCCACCACCACTGGGAATAGCTCCAGCAGCACCAGGTTCTTTTCAAAACCCGCCGCCACCCAGGACTCCGGCCATGCCTCCGCGCTCCACCTTCCCTTAAAGAAGGCCCCGTAACCTGTGGATCCAGCCGCGTCCGTGACCAGGTCCAAATCAAAATTGCTGAAGGGGCCGGACATCCAAATGGCCCTCCCGTTGTATGTCTCTAGAAATGTGTCCCACACCTGTAAATCAGCTTTTAGATCCCTTGTCAACCTAATATAGTGCTTCGGTGCCCGAACACCCGCAGTTGCTGCCGACAGCCGTCGGCAAAAGACCCTGCCCATAGGGATGATGCGGCAGGCGAAGTTCAATTTTCCCAATAACGACTGCAACGTCCGCAACTGAACTTTGTCCTGCCCCACCATCCCCCGAATCTCCATCCGGAGATTCTCAACCTTGTCCCTCGGAAGCCTACACTCCATTTTTTCTGAATCAATCATGATACCCAGAAACATCAATTCCGTGCGCGGGCCCTCCGTCTTGTCGGCCGCCAGCGGCACTCCGAACTTCTCCGCAATGTGCTGCAATGTCGCCAGCAAGACTGCGCACACTTTGGATGACGGGGGTCCCACGCACAGGTAGTCATCAAGATAGTGGATAACTGAATCCACCCCTGCCACGTCCCTGACCACCCACTCCAAGAAGGAACTAAACGTCTCAAACAGTGCGCAGGAAATCGAGCATCCCATAGGCAAACACTGATCCACGTAAAACCCCTCTTGCCACCGGCAACCCAACAGCCTAAAACTGTCCGGGTGAACCGGCAGCAAGCGGAACGCAGCCTCAATGTCCGACTTCGCCATCAGGGCGCCCCTCCCGTAACGCCGCACCCACCGCACCGCCGCGTCAAACGACGCGTACGACACGGAGCATGCTTCTGGATCTATTGCGTCATTCACCGACCCCCCCTTTGGAAAAGACAAGTGGTGAATGAGGCGATACTTGTTTGGTTCCTTCTTGGGCACCACCCCCAGAGGTGACACTACCAAATCCGGCAGTGGCATCTCCGTGAACGGCCCAGCCATCCTGCCCAGTTCCACTTCTTTTGCTAGTTTTTTCGATACCACTGCAGGATTCTCCAAGGCAGACCGCAGATTCTTCGCCAAGGGTGGCACCTTCGACAAAGAACTGGGAATGACAAATCCCTCGGAGAACCCCGACGCGAGCAGCCGAGCTGCCGCCCTATCCGGGTACCTATCTAGAAAAGGTCCCATCTTTTCCACCCTCACTGGCGTTACCCCCTTTGCTAGCAGCGTCCCCCCCCCCGCTTGCCCTTCTTAAAACACCGTGACAGGGGGTGAGCACCCCCGCATCCGGAGCACTCGTGCTTAAAACGACAGGTTCCCCCAAACTTGCAGGAACCTTCGTTGAACTGCCAGCACACCCCCCATTTTTTCCCGGCCGGCGATCCAGAGGTGGGTGTACCCCCGGCCCCCCCCTGAAAAAACGGTGTATTAGTCCTGGGAGCGGAAATCATCCTCATCCACAAGCTAATATCCTTATGGTCCCAACGCAGATACGGGCGAACCGCCCGCCGCTGCCGAAACTGCTCGTCGTACCGCAGCCATCCCGTTCCCCCATAAACCCGCTGTGCTTCCCCTATGGCGTCCATGTAGCAGAAAAGCGCTGAACAATGCTCCGGGCTTTTCTCCCCAATGACGCTGGCCATGATTGCAAACGCTTGCAGCCAGTTGCTAAACGTACGGGGAATCAATCCATACCTCCTCTTTTCCTCATCGTCCTTCTTTATACCATCCGGTTTAACCCTGTCAAGATTGAATTTTTCTAAAGGCAACAGGGAAAAAATTTCAACATACTCACCCTTTTCTATCTTATCTTTGACCTCCTGTTTCAGATGGGACCCCAGCGGACCCTCAAAGCATACATACATTTCCCCTCTCGCCGCATCTTCCAGCCTAACTTCATCCACCTTGCCCCCCCCCCCGGGCTTCCCCCCCCCTGCGGCGTCTCCTGAACCACCCTCGGGTGCCGCCCCCTTTTCCCCCCCCACAAGGACCGGTGCCCCCACCACTACGGGGACCCCCCCCCCAACATTAGCCCCCAACCAGGGCGCAGCCTGAGGTGGCGTCCCCACCCCGCCCCCTCCAGCAAAACGTTGCATTAGTTCCCCCATACCCCTCAACAAGTCTTGAAGCCCACCAGGAGAACCCTGGGCGGCAGGCATTACCCCCGCCACCCCGGGGCCCCCGGAAGGCGGCAGCACATTACCCCCCGTTACAGGAGGCCCACCACCCCCAACCCCCAACAAAGAGCATAACAAAGCAGCCACATCCCCAGAAGTAAAATTATTTTGCTTACCAGGCTGACCAGGAGCATCCCTCACAGCCGACACCGGAGCCTCCACCGCTGGCGATTCCTCCACCCGATCTTCCTCTTCCGATCCCGATGACTCCACCTCCGATCGACATTCCGAGACCGGCGTTAACGACGACGTCAGCCCCCCAGGCCCGTTAAGCCTGGAGGCCGAAGACCCCAGCCTCCTGGCGGGTCGTCCTCTCCCCCTCAACCCGGTCGTGGACGCATCAGGCTGGCTGCTCTGTCCTTTGGATCTGCAAGACCCCTCCCTCCGCCTCTCCGGTGATTCTTGCCTCCCTGCTGACCTGGAGCCGGTGGTCCCGATCCTGGAGGACCCCCCGGCCGATCCATTGCCTGTCTCTGGTTGGGATCCCCCCCTCTTGCTCCTGGCTTTTCCTGAGGGACCCGCTCCTGCTGGTGAACTTTGAGTGGGCAAACGGGCGCCATTACGGCCCGATGCCCCGCCTCCAGGGCCTAAAACGAGCGGCGTGTTCTTTCTCCCAGCACCCCCCGCCGAAGCATGGGAGCGCTTGGCTGGTGGGGGTGATGGGTCCTCCCGAGGGCTCCTACAAGGCCGCTGGGTCCTGGCAGTGGGTGCGGGCGAATATCTGTCCGGTGCTCGCGACCGCCGAGCACGTGGGGTGGCTGTATCTGCAGCCCGCGACCCCCCCCGCTTCTTCTGAAATAAGTCCCCCCACCTGCTCCTCGAGCCATCCTGGCTCTCTGTTGGCTGCTGCAGCGCGCAGTTTTGCTAGCAAAAAATCAATATTCTCCATCTGCTTGTTTAAATCCAACGCTGTGGGGATGGGAGAAAAAAGTAAAAGTCTGTCCTCCTTGTCTGCTTCCTTCCCGTGCTGTGCACGTGGGCCGCCCCCACCCCCCTTTTATACCCCTCCTCCTCCTTTCACAAAATGGACTCCAGCCTCCTCCCTTGCTACCACCTCTTTTCCTTAACCCCTTGGTTGCCTACATACCCCACCAGTCATGCCCGGCCCTGCATTATTTTCTTTTGTCCTTGTCATTCCGGGCCTCACTGCAGGACAGGTACTCGGAAGGTATGTCCCCCTTCCACCAGGCCTGCTAGACAGATGAGTCCGCAAAAGTCTGAAGAATCTTCCCCCAGCCCACACTGCATTGGCTCAGGAAGGTTGGGGCATCTCGCCCTGACATGTCCTTTTGCGCCACACTCAAAACAAGTTATGGAGTTTCTCCTAGGGTGGTCCTCTTTCCCAGAATTTTGACTTCTAGCGTCTGGTTTGGAAACACGGGCTCCTAATCCGAAGTCTGCTTCTAATCCACTCTTTTGGTCTCCCGGTCTCTGTATTTTCCCACTCGACCTAGTGGGAGATCGGTCCAAATCTTTGGCAGACAGATACCGCTCCACTTGTGCGACCATGCTATCACAGTCCAGGGGGTTTCCCTGAGTGACCCACTCCCGGAGGCCATTTGGAAGCTCTCTCACGTAACGGTCAAGCACAAGCGTTTCTATGATCTGTGCAGGGGTTTGAGTCTCTGGTTTGAGCCACTTCTGAGCCAGATGGATTAAGTCAACCATCTGGGATCTTGGAGCATTTCCTTCCTTGAACCTCCAGTTGTAGAAACGCTGGGCCCTCACTGTGGCAGTCACCCCTAACCGAGCCAGGATCTCTGCTTTCAGTTTGGGATAGTCTGCAGCCGCCTCCTCGTCCAGGTCAAAATAGGCTTTCTGTGCTTCCCCCAGGAGAAAGGGTGCAATGATTCCCGCCCACTGTTCTGGAGGCCAGCCTTCTCGGGCGGCGGTCCGTTCAAACGCCAGCAGATAGGTCTCCACATCATCATCATCTGGGGTCATTTTCTGCAGACAGCTACTTGCACGTATTTGGCTTACCCCCTTTGCTGGTGGGTTAGGAGATCCTTGGGCAGTCATTTGTTCCAGGGTTACTTTGAGAAGCGCATGATCTGCCTTTTGTGCTTCAGTTAAAACCTCAACCTGCAAAGCCAGGAGCCTGTTGGTCTCTTGTTGTGCTGCAGCTGAGGCCACCTTAGGAGGCTAACTAAACAAGAGCGTCCCTCACTACGCTTTACTAGAGTGGCTATTCCGGCTTCTAGTATAAACAAACAAAAACCACAGTCCAATATAAGCAATTGTTCTGACAGACCTTAATTCCATGAATACGCAGACACTCTCCAGTCTGTGTAGATCCAGTGCAGCCTGGATCTCGCTCTGAGCGCTCACCCTCTCCCACACTATCAGGTGCAGGCTAATTAATAGACTGAGGGAGGAGGTTTACCTGTTGGGCCAGGCTAAACCCTTTCCAAGACAGGGAAAGCTGCTCTTTCCAACCTCTCACTGACATACACAGTCATGTACCCTGTCACAGTGCATCCAGCACTTCATACCCCTCCGTTTAAAAGGAGGGGAGAGATGTCAGCCAAGTAGTCATTCAATTGGGAGTCATCGTACTCAACCCTAGAGGTATACAGGTCTTTGCAAAAGCATAAAAAGAGTCTAGGATATCCCCTGGGTTGTCGCTGATGGGGCCTTGAGCAGTAAGGATATGTGGGATGGAAATGGGAGAATGGTCAGGTCTAGTCAGATATGCCAAGAGACGTCTGGCTTTATTACCATGTTCAAACGATTTTTGTGTGGCATGCAACATGCGTTTTTGCATGAGATCTAACAGACGGAGTTCATACTCCCTACGGCTCTGTAACCATGCCTCCCTCATGTCGGAGGCAGGGTTAGAGGCATAAGCAGACTCAGCATGTGCCATAACAGTCTCAAGTTCTTCTGTAAGCATCCGGTTATTTTTGTGCAAGACCCCTGTGATGGACATGAAAGTGCCCCTCAGAGTTGTCTTAGGCCCCGTACAGACGAGCGGACAGTCCGATGAAAACGGTCCGCCGGACCGTTTTCATCGGACATTTCCGCTCGGAGATTTCTGTCTGATGGTTGTACACACCATCAAACAGAAATCCGCGCGGACAGAATACGCGGTGACGTAGCCACGCCGTTGCCACGACGATGACGCGGCGACGTGCGCGACCCTGGAAGGTCAATGCTTCCACGCATGCGTCGAATCACTTCGACGCATGCGAGGACTTTCGGCCGAGCGGACATGTCCAGTAAGTCGTACAGACGACCGAACATGTCCGACGGACAGGCTTCCAGCGGACATGTTTCTTAGCATGCTAAGAAACATTTGTCCGCTGGAAACCTGTCCGCTCGGACGGGATTCCGGTCCGCTCGCCCATACACACGACCGAACATGTCAACGGACCAGTTTCAGCGGACATGTTCGGTCGTGTGTACGAGGCTTTAAACGCATCCCATTCAGTGTAAGGGTCTACTTCTCCCAGATTATCCCTCCAATAGTTTGTGATGACTGTCCTGCATTCTCCCTGCACTACCTTGTCCTCCAACCAGTATGAGTTCAGGCGCCAAATAGCAGGTCCCGAACCTGGGAGGAGGTGGAGGTCCACTGAGAGAGGGGCATGATCAGAAACCCCTCTAGGCAGATATGAAACGGCAGAGACAACATGGAGGGTCTTAGCTGGAGCAAACGCCATATCCAGTCTGGACATGGTGTGGAAAGAATCCGAGTGGCAGGAAAAGTGGCGTACATCCGGATGTTTCCATCGCTACACCTCTGTAAGGGCCCTTTCACACGGGCGGATCAGAAATGATCCGCTCCGTGTGGGCCAGATTCTCGTAGGAGCGCGTATGTTTGCGGCGGCGTAACGTATCCGATTTACGTTACGCCGCCGCAACTTAGACGGGCAAGTGCTGTATTCTCAAAGCACTTGCTCCGTAAGTTGCGGCGGCGTAGCGTAAATCGGCCGGTGTAAGCCCGCCTAATTCAAATTTGGGACAGGGGGGCGTGTTTATGTTAATCTTCTGTGACCCGACGTGATTGACGTTTTTCACGAACGGCGCATGCGCTGTCCGTGGAAATCTCCCAGTGTGCATTGCTCCTAATACGCCGCAAGGACGTATTGGTTTTGACGTGGACGTAAATTACGTCCAGCCCCATTCACGGACGAGTTACGCAAACGACGCAAAATTTAAAAATGTCGTCGCAGGAACGACGCCCATACTTAACATTGGTATGCCGCACTTACGCCACCATATAGCAGGTGTAACTATACGCCGGGAAAAGCCTAATATAAACGGCGTAAATTTACTGCGTCGGCCATGCGTACGTTCGGGAATTTGCGTATCTTGCTGATTTACATATTTTGCTGCGTAAATCAGCATACACGCCCCTAGCGGTCAGCTTAAAAATGTAGTTACGATCCGACGCTGTAAGAGACTTACGCCTGTTGGATCTAACATATATCTATGCGTAACTGATTCTAAGAATCAGGCGCATAGATACGACCGGCCGGACGCAGAGATATACGACGGCGTATCTGGAGATACGCCGTCGTATCTCCTCTAAGAATCTGGCCCTGTGTCCGTAAAAGCTCAGCGGGGATCCTCCGTAAAATCCCTGCTGAGCCGTCGGCTGACAGGGCGGTCCCCGCACACTGTGCAGGGACCGCCCTGTCTTTCCTCCGCTCTCCCCTATGGGGGGATCGGATGAACACGGACCGTATGTCAGTGTTCACCCGATCCGATCCGCCAGACGGAAGAAAAATAGGATTTTATTCTGTCTGAAAAATCGGATCTTTGCGGATCTAGAAAAGAGGAAAAGGGTCTACCTCGACCACCCAGGCGGTACATAGTTGGATCTAATATAGCATTAAAGTCCCCCACATAAAGTAAGGGGCCAGGGGGTCTAGTCAGCAGCTGAAGTGACAGTCTAGAGAGTACCTCCACCGAAAACGGGGGGCACATAAATGTTCACCAGGGTAAAGGTCACAGTAGAAATTTGCAAAGTAAGAACAATAAACCGCCCGTCTGGGTCAGTTTTAGCTTGTACCATCTCAGCCGGGAGAGATTTTTCTAGAAGGATGGAAACCCCCCTGGAGTAATTAGTATGAGTGGCATGATAGGATTTAGCAGGACTTTTTTTCTCAGACAATAGGTGCAGGAACTCCCCCTTTCTGAGTCACCCCTTTTCTCCGCCCCCTACCCACCTCCCAGTACCGCCCCTTTTAGACAATATAGAACCAAGTATCATTTTGTGGTGCTAAGTAATTTATATGGAATTTGGTAATGATATCAAGAAAAGCAGTCAAATAGATCCCCTGCAGCCAGCAACAATAGATCCCCCTAACAACAATGGACCACCCACAACAAAATTTCCCCGCCAGCAACAATAGACTCACGGCAGCATCAACAGATCTCCATACAGCCAGCATTAATAGACTCTCTGGCTGCCATCAACAATAGAGCCCTCCCCCAACAGTAGATCTCTTTCAGCAACAACTGACCCCCCCAGTAACATAATACCCCCCTAGAAACAATAGGTCCCCCACCAGCAACAATAGACCCCCTGCAAAAATAGATCCACAGCAGTGAGCATCAATACCCTGCAGCACACCCCAGCATCCCTTGCTATTACATACAGTCAGTTCAGAAAGTGCCGGAACTGCGTTCCCCCGCGTTCCCACTGAAAAAAAGCCCTGGCCCAGTTAGACAACCACGGGCGTTTTAGGGCCCTTGTTTTAGAGCCTGTAAGGTGAGTCTCTTGGAGGCAGATGATGCACGGGTGACATTTTTTTAATACTGACAGGGATACAGGGATCTCTTCTGGGGTGCATTCAGACCTCTAGTATTCCAGGAGACTATCCTTAGGGGCTCATCCCTAATGGCAGAGTAATAGTTCCCAGGCCTATTGCAGGGAGGCATACCATACCTTGAAAATTCGGATCAGACAGTGCAGTCAAGGCAAATGAGTTCTCCAAAATGGAAGGATGGACATATCCATAATCAGTTCAAGGCAAACATAGAGGAGAATGCAGAACATAGGACCACAGATATTAGGCAGCCCTCTGCCTAGGAAGAACTCTGCATCGATCATTGAGCCAGGCCATAGCCTCCTTGGGGTTGTTGTAGAAGTGCGCTTTACCCTCATAAATGATGCGCAGCTTGGCAGGAAAAAGCATGGCGTAGGAGAGGCCCTTCGTACAGCATGCGGGCCTGCCGCAAAGGAGGTGCGTTGTCGCTGGACATCTGCTGAAAAATCGGGATACACTGAGATGGTGTTGCCATTGTATTTAAATGGACCCTTCTCCCGGGCCAGGTGCAGAATAGCAACTTTGTCTTGGAAGTTGAGGATCCTTGCTATAATGGATCGTGGGGGTGCTCCAGAAGGTGGGGGACGCGGAGGGGTGCAGTGGGCACACTCAATTACATGTGAAAAGGATGGTGCGTCAGTCCCAAAAATGTCTCTCAGCCAATTCTATAGGAATTTTTCTGGGTGGGAGCCCTCCGCCCTTTCAGGGAAACCAACGAAGCAGAGGTTGTTCCTCCTCGAACGATTTTCCAAATCGTTGATTTTGGCATGGAGGCACGTCATTTCCCCTGTTAGGTCCTTCACCGTAACAGCTAAGGGGTGGACAATATCCTCAAGGGAGCTGATACGTTCTTCAGCCTCTCCAGCTCTGTCCCTTAAATTTTGCACATCTTGCTTCAGGAGAGAAAAGTCCATGCGGACTGATGCAATCTGTGCAGTGAGAGAGGCCTTGCAGTCCTGCATAGCATGCATGATGGAGGCCAGGGTGGGCTCAGCAGGAAGGGAATCAGGGCCTGAGCCATCCTCACTGTCTATGGGAAGTCCTGAGACTGCAGGGGGTCTGGCTGTGCACAGTGGGGAGCAGGGGCAGATTCACTCACTAGAGCCTGTGATTTCTTGTGAGGAGTGGAGATGGGTGGCTGCAGCAGAATACCATGCTGCTCTGCCTGTGTCCTGGAGCCATCTTGCCATCTGAATTGGGACAGGTGTTCCGCCGCGGGTACTGGCGCGGGTGGCCCGTATTTCACCATGGATGCCAGCCTGAAATGTTCCCACTACCGTAGGGAGTATTCAGAAGTTGGTCTGGTACAAATCGGAGATAGGATGCCACTCGGAAGACAGAGCTGAAGTCTCACACGTCTGCTCTCTCTGCCATCCGGACACATCCCCCCTGCAGATCAGTTTTAGTGTCTTGGCAATCTTCTAATAGCCTAGGCCATCTTTATGTAGAGCAACAATTCTTTTTTTCAGATCCTCAGAGAGTTCTTTGCCATGAGGTGCCAGTGAACTTCCAGTGACCAGTATGAGAGAGTGAGAGCGATAACACCACATTTAACACACCTGCTCCCCATTCACACCTGAGACGTTGTAACACTAACGAGTCAGATGACGGCAGGGAGGAAAAATGCTTAATTTGGCCCAATTTGGACATTTTCACTCAGGGGTGTACTCACTTTTGTTGGCAGCAGTTTAGACATTAATGGATGTGTGTTGAGATATTTTGAGGGGACAGCAAATTTACACTGTTATACAATCTGTACACTCACTACACAACATTGTAGATACAAAGTGTAATTTCTTCAGTGTTGTCACATGAAAAGATAGAAGAAAATATTTACAAAAATGTGAGGGTGTACTTACTTCTGTGAGATACTGTTTGTGTGTATATACAGCAGGTAAAATAAGTATTGAACACGTCACCATTTTTCTACATGAAATTTCCCCCACATGTCGGTGTAACGGCTACCCACTGGTGTGAGGGTCTCAGCCGTTGGAGACGTCCTTTTCCCTGGCAAGCTGCGATATGCAGGTACCGCCGGTATATCCCATCAAACGCCCTTCCAAGAAACGAGACGTGCTACGTTTGCAGAGTCAAGCAGACAGACCTTTAATGCCACATTTTTCTTCCTTATATCTGGTTACAAACTGTACAGAAACAAATGACACTCCCCCCCCCACCCAGGGGGCCTTCAATACACATACTTTGAAAGAATGACCTTCCCTTGAGCCAATCAGCTGCTAGACGTTTCGGCTCCTCAACTTAACTTGATCAGACAATAGAATTCAATTAACCTTTAAAACAATTATCACTCACACATAATCCCCATCAGCATACACCTCACAGGGGGCTGTTACCTCCACAAAAGAGTTCATTAGCTATGCAAAGGGTACATTAGCATTCAGCAGTGAAAGAGACTCTTTGTCCAGTTAACCCTTTGAGCTCAGAATACAATGCGGTACATCCAATTGTGACAAGCCATGCAGTTCCTTGTAGTCCCCCTGCATGAAGATTATCGATGTCCCGGCAGCAGGCATATGTCCGTTACACTACTCCCCTTTTTGTGGAACACTCCGGCAGACCCGGATTGATCTTTTTCGGATCAACTTGGGGATGTCCGGTCTGCTGTTAGGGTAAAAGTTCCGTTTGCCTGGACAGTCCGTCGGCCTTCCCATTGGCTTACCAGGTCGGTAGCTGATGGTGACGGTGAAGAATAGAATTCAATTCTGGAACAGTCACTTGCTTTGCTCTCTCAATGGCTCCCAAAACCTGTTGCTGATGCTCTTGGGACAGATACAGCACCACCTGGATGCAAATCCCATTTAATCTTTTGACAATTTCCGCCTGTTTGTGTATTTCAATGTTCAAGCCACGGGACATCTCATAATACATGACATAGTGTCGTTGAATCTCTGATTTCTCACTGGCCAACTTGTCACATTCCCATTTTAGACTGTGATATTGTGCCGGATCTACAGTACATGTCGGGGAAGGTAGTCTTACCCGGTTCTCAGCAGCAAGCGGGTTGATTCCAGCAACGCGGGTGGTCACGGGACAGGCAGCAGCAGGTGTAGGTAAATAAGCCGAAGTCAGAGGGCCAATGTCGTTGCCCAGCACCACCTCGGCAGGTAGGTTGTCCATGATACCAACTGTGGTCTTTCCTGACCCGGCTCCCCAGTCTAAGTGCACCCGGGTGGTGGGTACGCGAGATACAGCACCCCCTGCGACCCGGACGGCAACTGTGCGAGTGGACACGTTCTCTGGCTTTACCAGATGTTTTTGAATCAGAGTGATAGTAGTCCCAGAATCTCTTAGGCCTTGTGCTACTTGTCCATTCACTCGTACTTCCTGACGGTGATGCTGATGGTTATCCGGAGAGGCCGCTTGTATTGGGTCTGCCTCATACCAAATTCCCAGACATTCCTCAGGGCCCCCCTCGGTCTCCAGGCAGTGGGCCGCAGAGGGACGTGATGGAGTGACCTCTGTGTTGGGTGTTGTGCGTCTCCAATTGTTATTTGTAGCTCTCAAAGGGCAATAACGAGCAATATGTCCCGTGTCGCTGCAGTGATGGCATGTCACCCTAGGCGAATCCCGGGGGTAGTTGCTAGGCCCCTGAGGACGTGGTGGGACCGGAGCCCGAAACTCTGGGCGTGGGGTGACGGTTGGAGTACGCGGTTCTACCTTATGAGCCAGCCGTGTAGTACCCTGGCTTACTTTCCTTGTTTCCGCGTACTCATCTGCTAGCCGAGCCGCCTCGTTTAAGTTAGCGGGACGGCGATCTCGTACCCAGTCTTGTATGTCTGCGGCCAGGTCTTGGAAGAAATGTTCCATTAGGAACAGCTGCAATACTTCCTCCCCGGTGTTGGCCTTGCACCCTTGGACCCAAAGGGATGCCACCCTTTGTAACTGGTTGGCCCATTCCATGTGGGAGTCCACAGCCATCTTCTTGGACTCCCGGAAGCGCCGGCGGTAGGCTTCTGGCGTTACGGCATATCGGGTTAGCAGCGCCTTTTTAACTTGCTGATATTGTAAAATATCCTCTGGAGCGAGAGCCCGAAAGGCTTCATTGGCTTTGCCCGACAATTTCCCCGACAAAATAGTGACCCATTGGTCTGGTGGTACCTGGTGTAGTGAGCACTGCCTCTCAAAGTCCGCCAAATATCCATCGATTTCCTCCTCACTTTCTACAAAAGCTTTAAATGCAGTGAACGGTATTTTCTTTCCTGTAGCAGCAGGTGGGGGGGTAGGAACTGCAGGTGTAATGGGCTGTCTCGCTCTTACCAGTTCCAGTTCTTGTCCCCTCTTAGTTTGTATCTCTTCCCTTGCTTCCCAGAACAGCTGGTTGATTAGTTCCACGGACGTTTCTGGATACAAGGATAATCTCCGCTGTACAATCCCAGTAATTACATCTTCCTCGCTGACCGGTGCAAGGGGCTCCGTTCCTTCCATGGATCCATCCATTTCATCCAGCTCCAGCAGTTCAGCTATCAGCTCCCTCCGTGGTCTGTTGCTGGCGCTCCTACCACGACTCTCTAATAAATCTTTCAGTGTGGATCTTTTCAGCCTGGCGTACTGCGACTCCATTCAGCACTTGCTCTTTGGATAAAAGGACCATCCCACTGCTGCCACCAATGTAACGGCTACCCACTGGTGTGAGGGTCTCAGCCGTTGGAGACGTCCTTTTCCCTGGCAAGCTGCGATATGCAGGTACCGCCGGTATATCCCATCGAACGCCCTTCCAAGAAACGAGACGTGCTACGTTTGCAGAGTCAAACAGACAGACCTTTAATGCCACATTTTTCTTCCTTATATCTGGTTACAAACTGTACAGAAACAAATGACACTCCCCCCCCACCCAGGGGGCCTTCAATACACATACTTTGAAAGAATGACCTTCCCTTGAGCCAATCAGCTGCTAGACGTTTCGGCTCCTCAACTTAACTTGATCAGACAATAGAATTCAATTAACCTTTAAAACAATTATCACTCACACATAATCCCCATCAGCATACACCTCACAGGGGGCTGTTACCTCCACAAAAGAGTTCATTAGCTATGCGAAGGGTACATTAGCATTCAGCAGTGAAAGAGACTCTTTGTCCAGTTAACCCTTTGAGCTCAGAATACAATGCTGTACATCCAATTGTGACAAGCCATGCAGTTCCTTGTAGTCCCCCTGCATGAAGATTATCGATGTCCCGGCAGCAGGCATATGTCCGTTACAGTCGGTAATAACCATTGCAATCCATACATACAAAGACCCCAAAACAAAAAAGTTTAGAAATTAAGTTCTGTGAAAATAAAATGGAATGACACGGGGAAAAGTTCTGAACACATGAAGAAAATGAGGTGCACAAAAGACATGGAAAGCCAAGACACCAGCTGAAATCTATCAGTGATTAGAAAGCAATCCTGCCCCTTATCATTGCAAATTAATATCAGCTGGTTCAGTCTCACCTGATGGCCTATAAAAAGGTGTCTCATCACCAATGTGTCACACAAGAAACTTCCCATGATGGGTGAAAGCAAAGAGCTCTCTCAGGACCTTCCCAACCTTATTGTTGCAAAACATACTGATGGCATTGGTTACAAAAGGATTTCTAAACGTCTGAATGTTCCAGTGAGCACTGTTGGGGCCATAATCTAAAATTGGAAAGCACATAATTTCACCATAAACCAGAAATTACCAGAAGATTTCTGACCGAGGGGGTGAAAAGAATTATCAGAAGAGTTGTCCAAGAGCCAAGGACCACTTGTGGAGAGCTTCAGAAAGACCTGGAATTAACAGGTACACAATAAGTAATGCCCTCACACGCCATGGCCTGTATGTACGATCACCACGCAACACTCCATTGCTAAAGAAAAATCATCTTTAGCCCTGGTTCACAGCCGTGTAAATTCAGATGTGTCCGTCCCAATTTTGGCCGCGATTACAGAGACATCTGTACAGGTTTCTGCACAGATGTCAATGTAAATCGCGGGCCGAAATCACAAAAAGTAACACAGAAACTACTTTTTGAAATCGGTGCAGCGCCGCAGATGCAATGTCGCACTGATTAGGACGGTACCGTAGCTGGCAATTGTCGGCAAATGCAGCGTATTTGACATGTCAAATCGCACCAGTGTGAACCATATAGTCGGATCAGAGGAGACCAAATTTAACTCTTTGGATGCCATAATACACATAATTTTTGGAGGCCACCTGGCACATCACCCCAAAAACGCCCCCCATACCAACAGTGAGGTTTGGAGGATGGGAACATCATGGTGGGGGGCGGGGCTGTTTTTTTAGCATACGGTGCTGGAAAACTTCATATCGTTGAAGGAAGGATGAATGGGAAAATGTACCAAGATATTCTTAATGAGAATGTGCATAAAAATCCCAGTAGATCAGCAGTTTTTTAAATACTCAGACCAGCCCGTCTGGCACCAATAACCGTGCCTCGTTCAAAGTTACTAAAATTCCCTTTCTTCCCAATTCTGATGCTCGGTTTGAACTTCAGCAAGTCGTCTTCACCACATCTAGATGCCTAAATGCACTGAGTTGCTGTCATGTGATTGGCTGATTAGCAATTTGTGTTAGGCCCCGTACACACGAGAGGATCCATCCGCTGGAATTGATCCGCGGACCGGCTCCAGCGGATAGATCCTATGGTGTGTACACTCCAGCGGATCTGTTTCCGCGGATTTTTATCCCCTGGGATGGATTTCAAGCGGATACAAATTTGAAGACATGCTTTAAAATCTATCCGCTTGAATCCATCCCAACGGATTGATCCGCTGGTCTGTACAGACTCACCGGATCAATCCGTCCGAATCAATCCCCCGCATGCGTCGTAATGATTCGACGCATGCGTGGAATTCCTTATATGACAGCGTCGCGCACGTCGCCG
Source organism: Rana temporaria (assembly GCF_905171775.1). Lineage (NCBI taxonomy): Eukaryota > Metazoa > Chordata > Amphibia > Anura > Ranidae > Rana > Rana temporaria. The sequence goes on along the minus strand of NW_024404505.1, from coordinate 55,430 downwards.
CGTCATCATCGTGGCGACGGCGCGACACGTCATCGCGATGGGATTTCGGCGTGGATTTCGATCCGATGGTGAGTACACTCCATCGGATCCAAATCCGCGGATAAATCCTCTTGTGTGTACCCGGCCTCATTAAGCAATTGAACAGGTGTACCTAATAAAGTGGCGGTGAGTGTATATTGTAATGTAACAAAGCAGACTGTAGAAGGATACATTGTATATTGTGATCACACATGTAATCTCTCACACAGAGATCTCTTCTAATCATTCTATTTATTTTCTGACAGATCTTCCATCAGATTATAGAAGATTCCGAATGTTTTACATTTCTGGAGTGCTGGTTGTGATTATTGGGATTATCTATTTGTTTCTGGTGAGTAATGATTACATCTTTCCTCTAGATTATTATCCTACAGATTATTCCTCTAGATCAGCAGTCACCTCTATAGAGACTCTGTTGATTTAGGATCTGTAGTGAAAGGTGAAATTATATTATCAGTTTCTGGAATGTATGAAGAGCAATGTAAGGTGTGAAATACTGCCCTCTCCTGGAGAAAATGCTGCTTTGAATTCCTGGTTCATACTACTTTTTCTTTTTTTAACAGAAGGAATGTTTATTGAAATCACAAAACATTATACATGAGAACAGTGTACTGACATTACAAAAAGACATCTACTCGACAGTGCTAGTATAGGTAGTAACTTCTCACTAGAGCAGGCATGTCCAAAGTCCGGCCCGGGGGGCCATTTGCGGCCTCCGTTCCAATTTAATGTGGCCCCCCTGGTAATTTGGACATATACTGTATTTATCGGCGCTGCCTCGGAGGGGACAGGGAGAGGGGGGAATGAGTGTTGTCAGATTACATACAGGAGAATCTCCTGTTTACTCTGCGGCATCTGTAATAGGAAGTCCCGTCTCCTGGGCTGCCATTGGACGACTCCTCTGTCTATCATAGGAGGAAGGACTTTGTATTAAAGAGGCTGCTGTGTAAACAGGAGATTCTCCTGTATGTAATCTGTTGGCGCAGATGGGCATCGATCAGGCTGCATTTATGGCAATGGCGAGGCTGCAGATGGGCACTGATTAGGCTGCATTGATGGGCAATGACCCTTATTTTGCTTCACAGTTTTTTATTTACATTTTTTTCCCTGAAACTTAAAGTGAAGGTGCGCGTTATACGCCGATAAATACGGTATATCCAAATCACACGCTCACATTCACGTTCCACAATCACACGCTCACATTCACGTTCCACAATCACACGCTCACATTCACGTTCCACAATCACACGCTCACATTCACGTTCCACAATCACACGCTCACATTCACGTTCCACAATCACACGCTCACATTCACGTTCCACAATCACACGCTCACATTCACACGCCCAAGCTCATCTCTTCACCACACACAGCCACAAAGGCAAGAGAATTCTTGTTGGGCCGTGTATTAGTTGCTCAGACGAACACACTTAGACCGAATTTTAATGGTCCAAAGAATGTCGGGCGAAAAAGTCGGCCCTCACGTATGTTCACTTCATCAAATCTGGCCCTCTTTGAAAAAAGTTTGGACACCCCTGCACTAGAGCCATCCAAGTAAGAGTATCATTGCGCTTCTCACTCCATTAGGACCACAAAGAGCCCCAACCCAACCTCACATTACTAACACCAATGGGAGCTTTTGAACAGGTGGAAGATAGGATACCACATACAAGAGCAATATTCCCACTGATCAGTGGAGGCTGGTGTGCTCAATTTTTTTTGGGGGGGGGGGGGGGGGCGCAAACAAACGAAAAAAAAGAATATATCAATTGCCACCACTGTGCCATGCCATCAGGGCTGGACTGGGAATCATTTCATACCAGCCCCATAACATTATTATACCAGCCCAACATCATTACGTCGTCATTTTCTTGTTCATAAATGGGAAAACCGTGCATTATTAAGCATATTTGAACAGTGTATTATGTTCACCAGTGCCCATCAGCTCAGCCTGATCAGTACCCATCAATGCAGCCTCACCGGTGCCCATCTATGCAGCCTCACCAGTGCCCATCTATGCAGCCTCACCAGTGCCCATCAGTGCAACTTCAACAGGGCCCATCAATGCAGCCTCACCGGTGCCCATCAGTGCAGCCTCACCAGTGCCCATCAATGCAGCCTCACCAATGCCCATCAATGCAGCCTCACCAGTGCCCATCAATGCAGCTTCACCAGTACCATTCAAAGCAGCCTGATCAGTGCCCATCTATGCAGCCTCACCCGTGCCCATCAATGTAGCCTCACCCATGCCCATCAATGCAGCCTCACCAGTGCCCATCTATGTAGCTGACCAGTGCAGCCTCACCAGTGTCCATCAGTGCAGCCTCACCAGTGCCCATCAGTGCAGCCTCACCAGTGCCCATCAATGCAGCCTCACCAGTGCCCATCAATGCAGCCTCACCAGTGCCCATCAATGCAGCTTCACCAGTACCATTCAATGCAGCCTCACCAGTGCCCATCAATGCAGCCTCACCAGTGCCCATCTATGCAGCCTGACCAATGCAGCCTCACCAGTACCCATCTATGCAGCCTTACCAGTGCGCAGCTATGCAGCTTGACCAGTTCAGCCTCAACAGTGTGTGTCAATGCAGTGACCAGTATGCAGCCTCAACAGTGTGCGTCAATGCAGCCTCAACAGTGTGCATCAATGCAGTGACCAGTGCCCATCAGTGAGAGAAACAAAATCCAACACCTTAATTCTTCTGCTGTTCTCCCTCTGCATGTCACTCTACACTGGCCGCAGGAAGGAGTTTAGTGGGCGGTGCCAGTGCCGTTCCGGATCAAGAGGAATCCAGCGACCGTTCTCCCACTGCCCCATATAGGCATATCACTCCGCAGAGCAGGAACACGTTCAGTGGGCGGCGCCGTGATCGGAAGGAGAAGCATCGCTTCACGGCTGCCACTTCTTTTCAGGTGACAGCAGCATGCGCCTGGCTCAAAGTGGCCCCACGGCACTGAGGGCAGGTGGCCTACCGGGATTTTTCCCGCTATCCTGGTGGGTCAGTCCGGCCCTGCATGCCATCAAACGCAGCCACTGTGCCATCAATTGTTGCCACTGTGCCCATCAATTGTCTCCACTGTGCCATGCAATCAATTGTCGCCACTGTGCCATGCCATCAAACGCAGCCACTGTGCCATCAATTGTCGCCACTGTGCCCATCAATTGTCGCCACTGTGCCCATCAATTGTCGCCACTGTGCCATGCCATCAATTGTCGCCACTGTGCCCATCAATTGTCACCACTGTGCCATGCCATTGTCGCCACTGTGCCGCTGGCTCTGATAGACACTTCCACAGCCAACCAGCTATTATTATTCAGATGGCCGGCGCTCACCAGGGGCCGACAATATCGGCAACAATCAGTGCCGATCCTGACCTCCCTGGGGCCCTAAGCAAAATGACATGTCACATTAAAGTTGAGAAGCGCGAGGGGGGGGGGCATGGTCTGCGGACCAGTTTCAGCAGACATGTTCGATCGTGTGTACAGGGTCTTAGGGGTCCCCACAGCTTTTATCAAGGGGTCACGGCACTAGAAGGTTGAGAACCACTGATATAGACCATAAGGTGTCTAGCCTGTATCCAGGCCGCCCTGGATTGCAAGGGTTAAATGCGGGACTTGGAAAAGCAGTTTTTTTTTTTTACCCCCATCCTCCACTCCCACTGGGTCTCCTGCGCTGGTTTACTGGTCTCTGCACTGTGGCGGTCTAAGATCCTCTCATGTCATCATGACTGATGCAGGGACCATACTCCTGCATTGGACGTGAGAACATCAAGGGACAGTGCACTGCTGGAGCAGGAGAAACCCCCTCCTGCTGGGATTGGGTAAGTAAAATAATAATTCCCCATTCTCTAGACAGAGACAAGCATTTAACCCCTGCAGTGATGGTGCAGCCCCATTGCAAGAGAAGGCTTTTACTTTTCCCGGAGTTGGGCTTTAAGTCAATGTCTGCTATAAAGAGCTCAGGGCTCTTATTTTGCTCATCTTGGGATGGGAATGAAGAGGATACATGGGGGGGGGGGGGACACCCAGTAGTGTATTTAGGTTTTGTGCTGCCCTAGGCCTGACTAAACTTGTGCACCCCTTAATTTAAATATGACCCACCCCTTCCTGTCAAGGCCACACCCCTTTCTGTTTAAGTCTCACCCTAGACCCACCCCACTTTTCGGGTGGGGACACTAGTTCTGAGGGCCTGGGGGGGGCACTGGATTCCCTTATTTTGCAGGGATTTCCTCTCACTTCCTGTTTGGCTATGGGGCAGGAAGTGAAGGGAAATCTCTGCTGTCGGAAAAAACACAGTGTATTTTCTTATCTCCTGATTCAAGATAATAAGCGTAAGCGGGGGGGGGGGGGGGCCCTGGGGACCATCGGGCCCCTTACAGGTGTAATGCAAAACAAAATGCCTGTACCCCCCCTGATGGCCGCCCTGCCAGCCCATAAGACTGGCAATACACTAACAGTGTAGCACAAGTCGGTGGGTACACTTTCCATGCTGCCCCCCTGCAAAGTGCTGCCCTAGGCCTGGGCCTTGTTGGCCTAGGCCAGGATACAGCGCCGGGGACACCATGTGGATGCAGAATGTGTGTGTGGATGAGGTCTGTGCAGTGACATCCGGTACAGATAAAGGTTGGTGAGTGTGGGGGGGGGGGGGGGTTTAAACAAATATCAGTCCTTAGATGTGGTGGCTGCATTTGTCTTATTTTTTCAGTCTAAAAATAGCAAGAACAGATCATAGCTTTTGATCCTGACAGATATTCAGTGTCCTCTTTCTTCCAAGTTTTTTCTATGAATTCCCCTCCCCCATGTAATGGAGAGGAAGATCTGTTTGTAGTCCAGTTCAGGAGAGCAGCCTAGGGTGACAACTCCGCTCTACACACAGATACAGTGCAGTGATGAGCGTTGTCACCCTAGGACAGGAAGTGTGTTATTCATAGATATACCAGGCAGGAGAAAATAAAGGGAAACAGAAAATGAATGCAGCCACCACATGTAAGGACTGATGAGCTGCAATATATTACATTTTTGTTTTGGGGTTTAGATTTGCTGTGTTGGCACAGACAGTAGTTGGTAAAGTTGTGATGGATACATAATGGTGAGCAGAGTGCGGGGAATTCTGACCCAGGGAACCATATCACATGGGAGAATGGACTATTGGATGATGGGGGATGGGAATAAACTAGAGAGAGGACAACCCCAATGCTGTATGTTGGTGATAATCTGCAATTTTATGTGATTTATATTTCCAGATTTACTGCAGAAGAAGAAGAAGAAGAAGAAGAAGAAGAAGAAGAAGAAGAAGAAGAAGAAGAAGAAGAAGAAGAAGAAGAAGAAGAAGAAGAAGAAGAGATTTGGCAAGCAATGGTGTCTCTGAAGATGTGCCACTGGCAGAGAACAGATCTGTGTCACCCATCCAGAATGGACCCATACCCACCAATGGTGTCTCTGAAGATGTGCCACTGGCAGAGAACAGATCTGTGCCACCCATCCAGAATGGACCCATACCCACCAATGGTGTCTCTGAAGATGTGCCACTGGCAGAGAACAGATCTGTGCCACCCATCCAGAATGGACCCATACCCACCAATGGTGTCTCTGAAGATGTGCCACTGGCAGAGAACAGATCTGTGCCACCCATCCAGAATGGACCCATACCCACCAATGGTGTCTCTGAAGATGTGCCACTGGCAGAGAACAGATCTGTGTCACCCATCCAGAATGGACCCATACCCACCAATGGTGTCTCTGAAGATGTGCCACTGGCAGAGAACAGATCTGTGCCACCCATCCAGAATGGACCCATACCCACCAATGGTGTCTCTGAAGATGTGCCACTGGCAGAGAACAGATCTGTGCCACCCATCCAGAATGGACCCATACCCACCAATGGTGTCTCTGAAGATGTGCCACTGGCAGAGAACAGATCTGTGCCACCCATCCAGAATGGACCCATACCCACCAATGGTGTCTCTGAAGATGTGCCACTGGCAGAGAACAGATCTGTGCCACCCATCCAGAATGGACCCATACCCACCAATGGTGTCTCTGAAGATGTGCCACTGGCAGAGAACAGATCTGTGCCACCCATCCAGAATGGACCCATACCCACCAATGGTGTCTCTGAAGATGTGCCACTGGCAGAGAACAGATCTGTGCCACCCATCCAGAATGGACCCATACCCACCAATGGTGTCTCTGAAGATGTGCCACTGGCAGAGAACAGATCTGTGCCACCCATCCAGAATGGACCCATACCCACCAATGGTGTCTCTGAAGATGTGCCACTGGCAGAGAACAGATCTGTGCCACCCATCCAGAATGGACCCATACCCACCAATGGTGTCTCTGAAGATGTGCCACTGGCAGAGAACAGATCTGTGCCACCCATCCAGAATGGACCCATACCCACCAATGGTGTCTCTGAAGATGTGCCACTGGCAGAGAACAGATCTGTGCCACCCATCCAGAATGGACCCATACCCACCAATGGTGTCTCTGAAGATGTGCCACTGGCAGAGAACAGATCTGTGCCACCCATCCAGAATGGACCCATACCCACCAATGGTGTCTCTGAAGATGTGCCACTGGCAGAGAACAGATCTGTGCCACCCATCCAGAATGGACCCATACCCACCAATGGTGTCTCTGAAGATGTGCCACTGGCAGAGAACAGATCTGTGCCACCCATCCAGAATGGACCCATACCCACCAATGGTGTCTCTGAAGATGTGCCACTGGCAGAGAACAGATCTGTGCCACCCATCCAGAATGGACCCATACCCACCAATGGTGTCTCTGAAGATGTGCCACTGGCAGAGAACAGATCTGTGCCACCCATCCAGAATGGACCCATACCCACCAATGGTGTCTCTGAAGATGTGCCACTGGCAGAGAACAGATCTGTGCCACCCATCCAGAATGGACCCATACCCACCAATGGTGTCTCTGAAGATGTGCCACTGGCAGAGAACAGATCTGTGCCACCCATCCAGAATGGACCCATACCCACCAATGGTGTCTCTGAAGATGTGCCACTGGCAGAGAACAGATCTGTGCCACCCATCCAGAATGGACCCATACCCACCAATGGTGTCTCTGAAGATGTGCCACTGGCAGAGAACAGATCTGTGCCACCCATCCAGAATGGACCCATACCCACCAATGGTGTCTCTGAAGATGTGCCACTGGCAGAGAACAGATCTGTGCCACCCATCCAGAATGGACCCATACCCACCAATGGTGTCTCTGAAGATGTGCCACTGGCAGAGAACAGATCTGTGCCACCCATCCAGAATGGACCCATACCCACCAATGGTGTCTCTGAAGATGTGCCACTGGCAGAGAACAGATCTGTGCCACCCATCCAGAATGGACCCATACCCACCAATGGTGTCTCTGAAGATGTGCCACTGGCAGAGAACAGATCTGTGCCACCCATCCAGAATGGACCCATACCCACCAATGGTGTCTCTGAAGATGTGCCACTGGCAGAGAACAGATCTGTGCCACCCATCCAGAATGGACCCATACCCACCAATGGTGTCTCTGAAGATGTGCCACTGGCAGAGAACAGATCTGTGCCACCCATCCAGAATGGACCCATACCCACCAATGGTGTCTCTGAAGATGTGCCACTGGCAGAGAACAGATCTGTGCCACCCATCCAGAATGGACCCATACCCACCAATGGTGTCTCTGAAGATGTGCCACTGGCAGAGAACAGATCTGTGCCACCCATCCAGAATGGACCCATACCCACCAATGGTGTCTCTGAAGATGTGCCACTGGCAGAGAACAGATCTGTGCCACCCATCCAGAATGGACCCATACCCACCAATGGTGTCTCTGAAGATGTGCCACTGGCAGAGAACAGATCTGTGCCACCCATCCAGAATGGACCCATACCCACCAATGGTGTCTCTGAAGATGTGCCACTGGCAGAGAACAGATCTGTGCCACCCATCCAGAATGGACCCATACCCACCAATGGTGTCTCTGAAGATGTGCCACTGGCAGAGAACAGATCTGTGCCACCCATCCAGAATGGACCCATACCCACCAATGGTGTCTCTGAAGATGTGCCACTGGCAGAGAACAGATCTGTGCCACCCATCCAGAATGGACCCATACCCACCAATGGTGTCTCTGAAGATGTGCCACTGGCAGAGAACAGATCTGTGCCACCCATCCAGAATGGACCCATACCCACCAATGGTGTCTCTGAAGATGTGCCACTGGCAGAGAACAGATCTGTGCCACCCATCCAGAATGGACCCATACCCACCAATGGTGTCTCTGAAGATGTGCCACTGGCAGAGAACAGATCTGTGCCACCCATCCAGAATGGACCCATACCCACCAATGGTGTCTCTGAAGATGTGCCACTGGCAGAGAACAGATCTGTGCCACCCATCCAGAATGGACCCATACCCACCAATGGTGTCTCTGAAGATGTGCCACTGGCAGAGAACAGATCTGTGCCACCCATCCAGAATGGACCCATACCCACCAATGGTGTCTCTGAAGATGTGCCACTGGCAGAGAACAGATCTGTGCCACCCATCCAGAATGGACCCATACCCACCAATGGTGTCTCTGAAGATGTGCCACTGGCAGAGAACAGATCTGTGCCACCCATCCAGAATGGACCCATACCCACCAATGGTGTCTCTGAAGATGTGCCACTGGCAGAGAACAGATCTGTGCCACCCATCCAGAATGGACCCATACCCACCAATGGTGTCTCTGAAGATGTGCCACTGGCAGAGAACAGATCTGTGCCACCCATCCAGAATGGACCCATACCCACCAATGGTGTCTCTGAAGATGTGCCACTGGCAGAGAACAGATCTGTGCCACCCATCCAGAATGGACCCATACCCACCAATGGTGTCTCTGAAGATGTGCCACTGGCAGAGAACAGATCTGTGCCACCCATCCAGAATGGACCCATACCCACCAATGGTGTCTCTGAAGATGTGCCACTGGCAGAGAACAGATCTGTGCCACCCATCCAGAATGGACCCATACCCACCAATGGTGTCTCTGAAGATGTGCCACTGGCAGAGAACAGATCTGTGCCACCCATCCAGAATGGACCCATACCCACCAATGGTGTCTCTGAAGATGTGCCACTGGCAGAGAACAGATCTGTGCCACCCATCCAGAATGGACCCATACCCACCAATGGTGTCTCTGAAGATGTGCCACTGGCAGAGAACAGATCTGTGCCACCCATCCAGAATGGACCCATACCCACCAATGGTGTCTCTGAAGATGTGCCACTGGCAGAGAACAGATCTGTGCCACCCATCCAGAATGGACCCATACCCACCAATGGTGTCTCTGAAGATGTGCCACTGGCAGAGAACAGATCTGTGCCACCCATCCAGAATGGACCCATACCCACCAATGGTGTCTCTGAAGATGTGCCACTGGCAGAGAACAGATCTGTGCCACCCATCCAGAATGGACCCATACCCACCAATGGTGTCTCTGAAGATGTGCCACTGGCAGAGAACAGATCTGTGCCACCCATCCAGAATGGACCCATACCCACCAATGGTGTCTCTGAAGATGTGCCACTGGCAGAGAACAGATCTGTGCCACCCATCCAGAATGGACCCATACCCACCAATGGTGTCTCTGAAGATGTGCCACTGGCAGAGAACAGATCTGTGCCACCCATCCAGAATGGACCCATACCCACCAATGGTGTCTCTGAAGATGTGCCACTGGCAGAGAACAGATCTGTGCCACCCATCCAGAATGGACCCATACCCACCAATGGTGTCTCTGAAGATGTGCCACTGGCAGAGAACAGATCTGTGCCACCCATCCAGAATGGACCCATACCCACCAATGGTGTCTCTGAAGATGTGCCACTGGCAGAGAACAGATCTGTGCCACCCATCCAGAATGGACCCATACCCACCAATGGTGTCTCTGAAGATGTGCCACTGGCAGAGAACAGATCTGTGCCACCCATCCAGAATGGACCCATACCCACCAATGGTGTCTCTGAAGATGTGCCACTGGCAGAGAACAGATCTGTGCCACCCATCCAGAATGGACCCATACCCACCAATGGTGTCTCTGAAGATGTGCCACTGGCAGAGAACAGATCTGTGCCACCCATCCAGAATGGACCCATACCCACCAATGGTGTCTCTGAAGATGTGCCACTGGCAGAGAACAGATCTGTGCCACCCATCCAGAATGGACCCATACCCACCAATGGTGTCTCTGAAGATGTGCCACTGGCAGAGAACAGATCTGTGCCACCCATCCAGAATGGACCCATACCCACCAATGGTGTCTCTGAAGATGTGCCACTGGCAGAGAACAGATCTGTGCCACCCATCCAGAATGGACCCATACCCACCAATGGTGTCTCTGAAGATGTGCCACTGGCAGAGAACAGATCTGTGCCACCCATCCAGAATGGACCCATACCCACCAATGGTGTCTCTGAAGATGTGCCACTGGCAGAGAACAGATCTGTGCCACCCATCCAGAATGGACCCATACCCACCAATGGTGTCTCTGAAGATGTGCCACTGGCAGAGAACAGATCTGTGCCACCCATCCAGAATGGACCCATACCCACCAATGGTGTCTCTGAAGATGTGCCACTGGCAGAGAACAGATCTGTGCCACCCATCCAGAATGGACCCATACCCACCAATGGTGTCTCTGAAGATGTGCCACTGGCAGAGAACAGATCTGTGCCACCCATCCAGAATGGACCCATACCCACCAATGGTGTCTCTGAAGATGTGCCACTGGCAGAGAACAGATCTGTGCCACCCATCCAGAATGGACCCATACCCACCAATGGTGTCTCTGAAGATGTGCCACTGGCAGAGAACAGATCTGTGCCACCCATCCAGAATGGACCCATACCCACCAATGGTGTCTCTGAAGATGTGCCACTGGCAGAGAACAGATCTGTGCCACCCATCCAGAATGGACCCATACCCACCAATGGTGTCTCTGAAGATGTGCCACTGGCAGAGAACAGATCTGTGCCACCCATCCAGAATGGACCCATACCCACCAATGGTGTCTCTGAAGATGTGCCACTGGCAGAGAACAGATCTGTGCCACCCATCCAGAATGGACCCATACCCACCAATGGTGTCTCTGAAGATGTGCCACTGGCAGAGAACAGATCTGTGCCACCCATCCAGAATGGACCCATACCCACCAATGGTGTCTCTGAAGATGTGCCACTGGCAGAGAACAGATCTGTGCCACCCATCCAGAATGGACCCATACCCACCAATGGTGTCTCTGAAGATGTGCCACTGGCAGAGAACAGATCTGTGCCACCCATCCAGAATGGACCCATACCCACCAATGGTGTCTCTGAAGATGTGCCACTGGCAGAGAACAGATCTGTGCCACCCATCCAGAATGGACCCATACCCACCAATGGTGTCTCTGAAGATGTGCCACTGGCAGAGAACAGATCTGTGCCACCCATCCAGAATGGACCCATACCCACCAATGGTGTCTCTGAAGATGTGCCACTGGCAGAGAACAGATCTGTGCCACCCATCCAGAATGGACCCATACCCACCAATGGTGTCTCTGAAGATGTGCCACTGGCAGAGAACAGATCTGTGCCACCCATCCAGAATGGACCCATACCCACCAATGGTGTCTCTGAAGATGTGCCACTGGCAGAGAACAGATCTGTGCCACCCATCCAGAATGGACCCATACCCACCAATGGTGTCTCTGAAGATGTGCCACTGGCAGAGAACAGATCTGTGCCACCCATCCAGAATGGACCCATACCCACCAATGGTGTCTCTGAAGATGTGCCACTGGCAGAGAACAGATCTGTGCCACCCATCCAGAATGGACCCATACCCACCAATGGTGTCTCTGAAGATGTGCCACTGGCAGAGAACAGATCTGTGCCACCCATCCAGAATGGACCCATACCCACCAATGGTGTCTCTGAAGATGTGCCACTGGCAGAGAACAGATCTGTGCCACCCATCCAGAATGGACCCATACCCACCAATGGTGTCTCTGAAGATGTGCCACTGGCAGAGAACAGATCTGTGCCACCCATCCAGAATGGACCCATACCCACCAATGGTGTCTCTGAAGATGTGCCACTGGCAGAGAACAGATCTGTGCCACCCATCCAGAATGGACCCATACCCACCAATGGTGTCTCTGAAGATGTGCCACTGGCAGAGAACAGATCTGTGCCACCCATCCAGAATGGACCCATACCCACCAATGGTGTCTCTGAAGATGTGCCACTGGCAGAGAACAGATCTGTGCCACCCATCCAGAATGGACCCATACCCACCAATGGTGTCTCTGAAGATGTGCCACTGGCAGAGAACAGATCTGTGCCACCCATCCAGAATGGACCCATACCCACCAATGGTGTCTCTGAAGATGTGCCACTGGCAGAGAACAGATCTGTGCCACCCATCCAGAATGGACCCATACCCACCAATGGTGTCTCTGAAGATGTGCCACTGGCAGAGAACAGATCTGTGCCACCCATCCAGAATGGACCCATACCCACCAATGGTGTCTCTGAAGATGTGCCACTGGCAGAGAACAGATCTGTGCCACCCATCCAGAATGGACCCATACCCACCAATGGTGTCTCTGAAGATGTGCCACTGGCAGAGAACAGATCTGTGCCACCCATCCAGAATGGACCCATACCCACCAATGGTGTCTCTGAAGATGTGCCACTGGCAGAGAACAGATCTGTGCCACCCATCCAGAATGGACCCATACCCACCAATGGTGTCTCTGAAGATGTGCCACTGGCAGAGAACAGATCTGTGCCACCCATCCAGAATGGACCCATACCCACCAATGGTGTCTCTGAAGATGTGCCACTGGCAGAGAACAGATCTGTGCCACCCATCCAGAATGGACCCATACCCACCAATGGTGTCTCTGAAGATGTGCCACTGGCAGAGAACAGATCTGTGCCACCCATCCAGAATGGACCCATACCCACCAATGGTGTCTCTGAAGATGTGCCACTGGCAGAGAACAGATCTGTGCCACCCATCCAGAATGGACCCATACCCACCAATGGTGTCTCTGAAGATGTGCCACTGGCAGAGAACAGATCTGTGCCACCCATCCAGAATGGACCCATACCCACCAATGGTGTCTCTGAAGATGTGCCACTGGCAGAGAACAGATCTGTGCCACCCATCCAGAATGGACCCATACCCACCAATGGTGTCTCTGAAGATGTGCCACTGGCAGAGAACAGATCTGTGCCACCCATCCAGAATGGACCCATACCCACCAATGGTGTCTCTGAAGATGTGCCACTGGCAGAGAACAGATCTGTGCCACCCATCCAGAATGGACCCATACCCACCAATGGTGTCTCTGAAGATGTGCCACTGGCAGAGAACAGATCTGTGCCACCCATCCAGAATGGACCCATACCCACCAATGGTGTCTCTGAAGATGTGCCACTGGCAGAGAACAGATCTGTGCCACCCATCCAGAATGGACCCATACCCACCAATGGTGTCTCTGAAGATGTGCCACTGGCAGAGAACAGATCTGTGCCACCCATCCAGAATGGACCCATACCCACCAATGGTGTCTCTGAAGATGTGCCACTGGCAGAGAACAGATCTGTGCCACCCATCCAGAATGGACCCATACCCACCAATGGTGTCTCTGAAGATGTGCCACTGGCAGAGAACAGATCTGTGCCACCCATCCAGAATGGACCCATACCCACCAATGGTGTCTCTGAAGATGTGCCACTGGCAGAGAACAGATCTGTGCCACCCATCCAGAATGGACCCATACCCACCAATGGTGTCTCTGAAGATGTGCCACTGGCAGAGAACAGATCTGTGCCACCCATCCAGAATGGACCCATACCCACCAATGGTGTCTCTGAAGATGTGCCACTGGCAGAGAACAGATCTGTGCCACCCATCCAGAATGGACCCATACCCACCAATGGTGTCTCTGAAGATGTGCCACTGGCAGAGAACAGATCTGTGCCACCCATCCAGAATGGACCCATACCCACCAATGGTGTCTCTGAAGATGTGCCACTGGCAGAGAACAGATCTGTGCCACCCATCCAGAATGGACCCATACCCACCAATGGTGTCTCTGAAGATGTGCCACTGGCAGAGAACAGATCTGTGCCACCCATCCAGAATGGACCCATACCCACCAATGGTGTCTCTGAAGATGTGCCACTGGCAGAGAACAGATCTGTGCCACCCATCCAGAATGGACCCATACCCACCAATGGTGTCTCTGAAGATGTGCCACTGGCAGAGAACAGATCTGTGCCACCCATCCAGAATGGACCCATACCCACCAATGGTGTCTCTGAAGATGTGCCACTGGCAGAGAACAGATCTGTGCCACCCATCCAGAATGGACCCATACCCACCAATGGTGTCTCTGAAGATGTGCCACTGGCAGAGAACAGATCTGTGCCACCCATCCAGAATGGACCCATACCCACCAATGGTGTCTCTGAAGATGTGCCACTGGCAGAGAACAGATCTGTGCCACCCATCCAGAATGGACCCATACCCACCAATGGTGTCTCTGAAGATGTGCCACTGGCAGAGAACAGATCTGTGCCACCCATCCAGAATGGACCCATACCCACCAATGGTGTCTCTGAAGATGTGCCACTGGCAGAGAACAGATCTGTGCCACCCATCCAGAATGGACCCATACCCACCAATGGTGTCTCTGAAGATGTGCCACTGGCAGAGAACAGATCTGTGCCACCCATCCAGAATGGACCCATACCCACCAATGGTGTCTCTGAAGATGTGCCACTGGCAGAGAACAGATCTGTGCCACCCATCCAGAATGGACCCATACCCACCAATGGTGTCTCTGAAGATGTGCCACTGGCAGAGAACAGATCTGTGCCACCCATCCAGAATGGACCCATACCCACCAATGGTGTCTCTGAAGATGTGCCACTGGCAGAGAACAGATCTGTGCCACCCATCCAGAATGGACCCATACCCACCAATGGTGTCTCTGAAGATGTGCCACTGGCAGAGAACAGATCTGTGCCACCCATCCAGAATGGACCCATACCCACCAATGGTGTCTCTGAAGATGTGCCACTGGCAGAGAACAGATCTGTGCCACCCATCCAGAATGGACCCATACCCACCAATGGTGTCTCTGAAGATGTGCCACTGGCAGAGAACAGATCTGTGCCACCCATCCAGAATGGACCCATACCCACCAATGGTGTCTCTGAAGATGTGCCACTGGCAGAGAACAGATCTGTGCCACCCATCCAGAATGGACCCATACCCACCAATGGTGTCTCTGAAGATGTGCCACTGGCAGAGAACAGATCTGTGCCACCCATCCAGAATGGACCCATACCCACCAATGGTGTCTCTGAAGATGTGCCACTGGCAGAGAACAGATCTGTGCCACCCATCCAGAATGGACCCATACCCACCAATGGTGTCTCTGAAGATGTGCCACTGGCAGAGAACAGATCTGTGCCACCCATCCAGAATGGACCCATACCCACCAATGGTGTCTCTGAAGATGTGCCACTGGCAGAGAACAGATCTGTGCCACCCATCCAGAATGGACCCATACCCACCAATGGTGTCTCTGAAGATGTGCCACTGGCAGAGAACAGATCTGTGCCACCCATCCAGAATGGACCCATACCCACCAATGGTGTCTCTGAAGATGTGCCACTGGCAGAGAACAGATCTGTGCCACCCATCCAGAATGGACCCATACCCACCAATGGTGTCTCTGAAGATGTGCCACTGGCAGAGAACAGATCTGTGCCACCCATCCAGAATGGACCCATACCCACCAATGGTGTCTCTGAAGATGTGCCACTGGCAGAGAACAGATCTGTGCCACCCATCCAGAATGGACCCATACCCACCAATGGTGTCTCTGAAGATGTGCCACTGGCAGAGAACAGGTCTGTGCCACCCATCCAGAATGGACCCATACCCACCAATGGTGTCTCTGAAGATGTGCCACTGGCAGGGAACAGGTCTGTGCCACCCATCCAGAATGGACCCATACCCACCAATGGTGTCTCTGAAGATGTGCCACTGGCAGGGAACAGATCTGTGCCACCCATCCAGAATGGACCCATACCCACCAATGGTGTCTCTGAAGATGTGCCACTGGCAGGGAACAGATCTGTGCCACCCATCCAGAATGGACCCATACCCACCAATGGTGTCTCTGAAGATGTGCCACTGGCAGGGAACAGATCTGTGTCACCCATCCAGAATGGACCCATACCCACCAATGGTGTCTCTGAAGATGTGCCACTGGCAGGGAACAGATCTGTGTCACCCATCCAGAATGGATCCATACCCACCAATGGTGTCTCTGAAGATGTGCCACTGGCAGAGAACAGATCTGTGTCACCCATCCAGAATGGATCCATACCCACCAATGGTGTCTCTGAAGATGTGCCACTGGCAGAGAACAGATCTGTGTCACCCATCCAGAATGGATCCATACCCACCATTGGTGTCTCTGAAGATGTGCCACTGGCAGAGGACAGATCTGGGACACCCATTAAGGTGTCTCTGAAGAAGTGCCACAGGTAGAGGACAGAGATGCAAAACCCATCCAGAATGGATCCATAACCACCAATGGTGGCCCTCTAGCAGAGCATGAATCTGTGCCAACCACCCAGAATGCACCCACACCCCACTCCCCACACAGAATGGATTTTCATCCAATGATAGAAATGGGGCCCTCTACTCCATGTAGAGCAGCTCTGTATTTCGAGTCTAACGTTTGGCTGTCTATCAGGGATTGTTTAGCAATCATTATAAAAGGGACCTTTACTGTATAATTCCTCCTTGAAGTGAATGTTCAGCCAGAGTAGAGAAGGGTGTTAAACCTCCTAACAAGTTATTTTTGGTCTTGTGTCCCACTGCAGAGATTTCCCTTAAAGGGGTTGTAAAGGCCCAAGGCTTTTTACCTTTACGCATTCTATGCATGGAGGTTAAAAAACCTTCTCTGTGCAGCAGCCCCCCGAATACTTACCTGAGACCCATCACGATCCAGCGATGTGCATGAGAGCCTCAGCCTCCAGGGACTCCACCTTCTAATTGACTGAGCCATTGGCTCCCACTGCTGTCAATCACACCCAAAGAGCCAATGAAGAGAGAGAGAGAGAGGGGGCAGGGCTGAGCCTGGGTGCCCCCATTGCAAGCTGCTTGTTCTCGGGCACTCAGCAGGAGGGCGGGGCCAGGCTTGCCAGCAGGGGACCTGAGAAAAGGAGGATCGGGGCTGCATTGTTCAAAAACATTACACAGAGCAGGTAAGTATGATTTTTTTTTTTTTAAAGGCTTTCTTTTTTTAAATACCAAACATGTCATACTTACCTACTTTGTGTAATATTTTTTAACAGAGCAGCCCCAATCCTCCCTTTCTGGGGTCCCCCCGCTGGCAAGCCTGGCTTCTCTGATCTCATGGGATATTTCTTCCTATGAGAGAACTCATGTGTGCTGACTACTGAGCCACGCTGCCTGCGTCTATAGACACACACAGTGTGGCCTGTTCACACCTCCCACTCCCTCGTCAAAGGATTTGATTGACAGCAGCAGAAGTCACTGGCTCCCACTGTTATCAATCTGCTCTCATGCACAAAGCTGGATTGAGATTGGGCTCAGATAAGGGGGAATGGGGAGGGATCCTATGCACAGAAGTTTTTTATTTATTTTTTTACCTTTTAATGCAGAAAATGCATTAAAGCGATATTAAAGGCTTATTTTTATAAATATCACTTTAATGCATTCTCTGCATTAAGATAAAAAAACTTCTGTGCATAGGATCCCCCCATTCCCCCTTATACTTACCTGAGCACAATCTTGATCCAGCTTTGTGCACGAGAGCAGCGTCTCTCTCCCTCCTCACAGGGCAGATTGATAACAGTGGGAGCCAGTGACTTCTGCTGCTGACAATCAAATCCTTTGCTGAGGGAGGAGTGAACAGGCCACACTGTGTCTATAGACGCAGGCAGCGTGGCTCGGTAGCGACCCCACATGAATGCCCTCATAGGAAGCTATTTCCTATTGCATCACTCACAGAAGATGAGGAGCCAGGAGCCCCAACGGGGGACGCCAGAAGAGGAGGATCGGGGCTGCTCTGTGCAAAACCATTACCTAAAGCAGGTAAGTATAACATGTTTGTTATTTAAAAAAAAAAAAGACCCCCACATCCACCCCATGCCTGCTGGTAACACACCCTTCCCCCTCTTCTTCCAGCTCCGCCATCTTCTTACTTCTCCCATTGGGCAGACACTGATGATATCACTGTGCATCTCAGCTCCTGTATCTGCTGACTATTAATATTAGGACAGTTACCTGTCCAGGAATCCAGCGAATATATATATATATATATATATATATATATTGCTAAACTTTACTATGTGCATATACAGTATTAGTTCTCCCAACTGTATAATCTGTGAATACCGCTTCTCCAATTCTCCCGTTATCATTGAATTATCTCAGGATAAAGCACTCAGCAAATAGAAAATGTCAATAATGAGGCATGGAATGTGTAAAGTGTACCTGTCTATGTACAATGAGGATCTATTATCTGTCCAGAATGTGATCACATCTCTGAGCCTCCCTTCCTCTATGGAGGACAGGTCCTCTTCTCCTCTACATACAAGACACAAGATTGCTCTCAATGGAGGGGAAAGGAAATTGCACTGGGGCAGAAGTAAACTATATATTTTCTATGCATTATTTTATACATACTGTACATATGTTAATATTATCTGTAATAAAATTCTGAATGTGGTTGTTGGTTTCCCTTCTTTGCCATCTTCCTGTACAAATAATTCACCAAAAATCTCCAGTCTCGCCATTCTCAGCCAGGATTCCTCCAGAGGTGATGGAGGTTCGTCGGGCTCCTCGTGGCTGAATGGCCTTCCATTTGATGGAGTCGGAATAGTTCTGGAGCCAATGCAGAAATGAATGTATCAAAAAAACAGCCGTTGCTTCTGAGTGTGTACTTTCCAATGACTTGCAAAATGTATTGATTTGACCAAGTGAATGCCTTAAAGGGGTTGTAAACCTCCGGGTGTTTTCACCTTTATGCATTAAAGCGGGAGTTCACCCATTTCTGTTTTTTTTCCCTCTTTTCCCCTTAGATTCCTGCTCGTTTTGTCTAGGGGAATCGGCTATATGTTTTAAAATATGATCCGTACTTACCCGTTTTCGAGATGCATCTTCTCCGTCGCTTCCGGGTATGGGTCTTCGGGAGCGGGCGTTCCTTCTTGATTGACAGTCTTCTGAGAGGCTTCCGATGGTCGCATCCATCGCGTCACTAGTAGCCGAACGTCGGTGCGGCTCTATACTGCGCCTGCGCACCGACGTTCGGCTTCTTTTGGAAAATCGTGACTCAATGGATGCGACCGTCGGAAGCCTCTCGGAAGACTGTCAATCAAGAAGGAACGCCCATTCCCGCAGCCCATACCCGGAAGCGACGGAGAGGATGCATCTCGTAAACAGTAAGTACGGCTCATATTTTAAAACAAATAGCCGATTCCCCTAGAGAAAACAAGCATCCATCTAGGGGGAAAATGTGTTCTCCATGGGTGAACCTCCGCTTTAAGGTGAAAAAAATACCTTGCAGGGTCCGGGCCCGCAGAACACCCACCCCCCCCCCCCTTACTTACCCGAGCCCCTAATTTCCGCAGGCATGATCCTGTGTCCCTCTCCCTACTGCTTCTCAGCTCTTCATTGGATAGAAAAAAGATGAACCTTTAGTGTCACTTTAAGGTAGGGGTGCCCAACCAGTGACCCAGGAGACACATGTGGCCCATAGAGCCCTCTGATGTGGCCCACGATCTCCTGCTTTGGGATGACGAGTTGGCATTCTCAGATTGCGGGTTGCAGGCCTGCCATCCCAGAGGATCAGGAATGAAGCCGGCAGTAGAGGAAGCAAGCGGCTGCAGAAGACGATGTTTGCTGTATAGCGCCGGCTGCTGTCACATGCAGAGTGATACCAAATGCACTCTGCGTGGGATAGCAACAGCCAGCGATTCCTGAATGGAAGACTGTAAGGTACGTTTATTACCAAAATCACAGTGTGTGTACAGCGCCTTCAAAAAGTATTCAAAGAAATTTTCCACACTTTCTCATGTTACAACCAAAAAATGTAAATGTATTTTATGTGATAGACCAACACAAAGTGGCACACAATTGTGAAGTGGAAGGAAAATGATAAATATACTTTAAATGTTTTCACAAATACAGTATGTGAAAAGTGTGGGGAGTACATTTGTATGATGCCCCCCTGAGTCAATACTTTGTAGAACCCCCTTTTTCTGCAATTACAGCTACAAGTCTTTTTGGGGATGTGACAGGAGTCACTTTTGGGCACAGGGGGCCAGATTCACAGCTGAGATACGACGGAGTATCTCAGATACGCCGTCGTATCTCTCAGAGTATCTATGCGGCTGATTCATAGAATCAGTTACGCATAGATAGCCCTAAGATCCGACAGGTGTAATTGTTTTACACTGTCGGATCTTAGGATGCAGTACCGCGGCCACCGCTGGGGGGAGTTTGCGTCGTAAACCAGCGTCGGGTATGCAAATTAGGAGTTACGGCGGATCCACGACGGATTTTCGCTACGTCGCCGCTAGTCTAGTTTCCCGTTGCAAAGTTAGTCGTCGTTTTAGGTGCCCTAACTTTAGTTGCTGTCTAAAGTATGGCCGTCGTTGCCGCGTCGAAATTTAAAAATGAACGTCGTTTGCGTAACACGTCCGGGAATACGGAAGTACGCTACGCGCGTCGCCGTTCGAAAAAATGACGTCTCGTCGCGCAAAGCACGACGGGATTTGCGAAACTGAGCATGCGCAGTAGGTCCGGCGCGGGAGCGCGCCTAATTTAAATGGCACACGCCCATTTGAATTGGCCTGCCTTGCGCCGGAGGCCACCGGCATAGTTTTCATCGCAAGTGCTCTGTGAATCAGGCACTTGCGATGAAAACTTGCGGCGGTGTAACGTATCTACGATACGTTACGCCGCCGCAGTTCTATGTGAATCTGGCCCTGGGTGACTGAGAAAATATCTCTTGCAATGCTTAAAATGGGACAGTAATATTTATCCACAATATCTCCCAGGATATACGTAAAGGCTATTCTTGGTTTGTTTGATTCTGAACTCCATGTTAATTGAAAGATCTGGTGACATTGGCCTCTGTGCAATGTAGGAGACGGGCCGACTCCTATTGTGAGACTATGTCCTGTGTTTAAACTCATGATAATGTATCATCTTCTGTGTGAAGCTCGGTGACAAAAAGTCTGATCTGTAGTGAAATCCTGATTTATCATAACAATGACCAGGCTGCTTAAAGGGATTAGTTAATTAGCTCATGTTAATTAGGTTTCTGGTCACAGGTGTTTTTTCAAAGTAATATGAGCAGGAGGTATGCACCTCCTCTTTTACTGTATATAAGACTTTATTGAAAGGAAAACAAGTCCAATTCCTGCTTGACCCTCAACACAGAGCCTCGTCTCGTACTTGGGGGAGAATTATTTGTATGGGTTTCTTGTTCAGCTGATTAGAGCGTTCAGTTGCTGCCTTTGTGTTCGGGTATGGAATACCCTAAACGACTTTAACCCCTTTCATACTTGGGGTGTCGTTATAGGGGATGGGCCAGATTCAGATAGGTTACGCGGATCCGCTAACCTATCCGATTTAAGATCCGCCACCGTAAGTTTTTGAGGCAAGTGGTTAATTCACAAAGCACTTACCTCAAAATTTGCGGCAGCGTATCGTAAATCCCCCGGCGGAATTCAAATTCTGCGGCTAGGGGGCATGTAGTATTTAAATCAGGCGCGTTCCCGCGCCGTTCGAACAGCGCATGCGCCGTTCGCAAATTTACCCAGTGTGCATTGCTCCAAATGACGTCGCAAGGACGTCATTGGTTTCTACGTTAACGTAAATTACGTCCATCCGTATTCGCGAAACGACTTACGCAAACAATGTAAAAAATTCAAAACTCGGCGCGGGAACGACGGCCATACTTAACATTGAGTACGCGTATGCGTAACCTGATTCTATGAATCAGTCGCATAGATACGACCGGCAGAACTCAGAGATACGATGGCGTATCAGGAGATACACCGTCGTATCTCTTTGTGAATCTGGCCCCATGTCTCTACCAACTTCGCACATCTAGAGAGGGATATTTTTGCCTGTTCTTCTTTGCAAAATATCTCAAGCTCTGTCAGGTTGGATAGAGAATGTCTGAACAGCAATTTTTAAGTCTTGCCACAGATTCTCAATGGGATTTAGGTCTGGACTGTGACTGGGCCATTCTAACACACGAATATGCTTTGATCTAAACCATCCCATTGTAGCTCTGGCTGTATGTTTAGGGTCATTGTCCTGCTGGAAGGAGAACCTCCTCCCCAGTCTCATGTCCTTTTCAGACTAACAGGTTTTCTTCTAAGATTGCCCTGTATTTGGCTCCATCCGTCTTCTCATCAACTCTGATCAGCTACCCTGTCCCTGCTGGAAAAAAAAAATCTCCACCACATGATGCTGCCACCACCATGTTTCACGGTGGGGATGGTGTGTTCAGGGTGATGTGCAGTGTAATGCCCCACACACACAATCAGAATTTCCGATGGAAAAAGTCAGACGGATTTCGACCGTGTGTATGCCCATCAGAGTTTTTCCATTGGATATTCAGAGGAATTCCTTCGGAGTTTAGATAGAGAACATGTTTTACTCCAATGGAATTCCAATGTGAGTTTGGCTGGGCAAAGGCCTGATCGTGTGTATGGGACATTCATTTTTTCCCGCCACACATAGCCTTTTGCTTTTAGGCCAAAAAGATCAATTTTGGTCTCATCTGACCAGAGCACCTTCTTCCACATGTTTGCTGTGTCCCTTCCCCCACATGGCTTCTCACAAACTGCAAACAGGACTTCTTATGTCTTTCTTTCACCAATGTCTTTCTTCTTGCCACTCCTCCATAAAGGGCAGATTTGTGGAGAGACCACTAATAGTTGTCCTGTGGACAGATTCTCCCCCCTGAGCTGTGGATCTCTGCAGCTCCTCCAGAGTTACCATGGGCCTCTCGGCTGCTTCTCTGATGAATGCTCTCCTTGCCCGGCCAGTTTAGGTGGACGGCCATGTCTTGTCTGTGCCATACTCTTTCCATTTTCCGATGATGGATTAAATTCTGTGAGATGTTCAAAGCTTGGGAGATTTTATAACCTAACCCTGCTTTATATTTCTCCACAACTTTATTCTTGACCTTTCTGGTGTGTTCCTTGGCCTACATAATTGTCATGTACCAGGTGTGACCAGAACTGTGTGGCTAGCAACAGAGGAACACCAAACACATATAAGTGAAATTTTTTTATTTTATTTAGGCAAGTAAATAATATAAATACAACCACCTCCAATATGACACAGTGCAACAAACCAACCAACAGACAGAGACCCACAAATAACAGACAGATATGTACAATAAATGCCAGAAAGGTCATACACAGGAAGATCAGCAGATGGGGTAAGGAACACAGGACAAGGAGAGGATGGATGGTCAGGACAGGGAGACAAGATCAGGAACTCAGGAAGCAGGTTTCAGGAACAGCAGCCTTAGGCCCCTTTCACACGATCAGTCTGACCCAATATGACCCTCCATTCACCTCAATGGAGCCGCAGATGTAAACAGACTTGTGTCCATTTACACTCGTCTACCTCAAATTCGATCCACTTAAAAAAAAAAAAAAAAAAAAAAAAGGGATCTGTTACCTTCCATCTAGGTCAGTGGTCTCCAAACTGCGGCACGGGGGCCAGAAATGGCCCTTTGCTTGCCTTTATCCGGCCCTTGGGGCACTATCCCTCCCACTGATACAAGACCCTATTCTGCTATCTGACACCAACAATGGAGCACCATTTCTCCCACTGACACCACTAATGGGGCAATATTCCTCCCTATGATACAAGCAATGGGGCACTATTCCTCCCCCTAAAAATACCTGATGTTTACTCCCACTGATGCCAGGAAAATTTACAAAGTCCGGCCCTCCAAGAGTCTGAAGGACAATAAGCCTGCCCTTTGTTTAGAATGTTTGGGGAACCCTCATCTAGGTGAATCAGAGGGCCCATAGAGAAGAGTGGGCTGTGTCCATGTCTGCTCTACATGTTCTGTGTCTAGAGATGTCACCTCCTCCAGATCAAGGCATATTTAGCCATTATAAGTAAAAAATGTCTTTATAGTGTATTATTTATTAACCACTTAAGACCCGGACCAAAATGCAGCTAAAGGACCAGGCCAGTTTTTGAGATTCGGCACCGCGTCGCTTTAACTGACAATTGCGCAAAAAAAAGTCCCAGACCCTTTTTTTCAGGCGGCATTGGCGTTCGGCCATAGACAACAATGTGTTGTAAAAAAAAAAAAAAGACCCGTTTTGTCGCGGCAAATCGCGGGGTTAAATACTCCGCAATTTGTCGCGGCAAAATACGCTGAAATACACCGTGTTACAGTGTGAATGCGGCCTTATCGTGCAGAGAATCACCGACTGAAGACGGTGATATCTGAATGATGACTGTAGCTGCACCCATCATTCAGATATTACTGCACAAAGTCGAGGACGTCCTTGGTTGTTAAGTGGTTAATGTCTAAACCACTGGCAACAAAAGCGAGCACACCCCTAAGTAAAAAATGTCCAAATTGGGCCCAAACTGTCAATATTTTGTGTGGCCACCATTATTTTCCAGCACTGCCTTAACCCTCTTGGGCATGGAGGTCACCAGAGCTTCACAGGTTGTCACTGGAGTTCTTTTCCCCTCCTCCATGATGACATCACAGAGCTGGTGGATGTTGGAGACCTTGCATTCTTCCACCTTCCGTCTGAGGATGCCCCACAGATGCTCAGTAGGGTTTAGGTCTGAAGGTCTGAATGCTTGGCCAGTCCATCACCTTTACCCTCAGCTTCTTTAGCAAGGCAGTGGTGGTCTTGGAGGTGTGTTTGGGGTCGTTATGTTGGAATACTACCCTGCAGTCCAGTCTCTGAAGGGAGGGGATCATGCTCTGCTTCAGTATGTCACAGTACATGTCGGCATTCATGGTTCCCTCAATGATCTGTAGCCCCCCCAGTGCCGGCAGCACTCATGCAGCCCCAGACCATGACACTCCCACCACCATGCTAGACTGTAGACAAGACACACTTATCTTTGTCCTCCTCACCTGGTTGCCGCCACACACGCCTGACACCAAATAAGTTTATCTTGGTCTCGTCAGACCACAGGACATGGTTCCAGTAATCCCTGTTCTTAGTCTAAAACTGACTGTCAAAGAGGGGGTAACCGGTGAAAATAAATGAAGAAAAATAAATAAATCACTTAGAAGTGAAAAAGTGCCTAAAAAGTGGTCACTTAAAAAAAACAAAAAAAAAACAGTGCCTAAAACAAGTGGCAAGTGACAAAAACAGAAAATATAGCACTAAACCAGTGTCAATAATATATACGGTAAATGAATATAAAGTCCACTTAAGTAAAAACACACATACATACAATGGATGTCTATCTTCAAATGGCCAGTAATAAAATGAGAATGGTTTATAGAATAGTCCATAAAGGATGGTACACAATAATGAGTATAGATAGAGTAAACTCCTGCGCTGTCTGAAAAGTGAAAGGGGAGGGACAAACTAAAAATACTGCTGCAAATATAAAAGTCTACCTCGATAGACTGAAGTGAAACAGAAAGATTAAATTGCAATACTTGCGCTGTAGGGTGTGGAACAGGGAATATGTAATGGACAATAATATTTATGAGTGACTAGTGAAAATATTATTTGGTGAAAACAATATTATAACAGTGAGACCAATACAAAGACAGTCCTTAATGGGCAAGTCTGCACTCCAGGGAGGTCCAGATCCAGTGCAGTCCTGCCGTGCATTAATGTGCTCCAGACGGAGATTAATCCTAATCTCCAGTGTAAAAATAAAAATGCAATCAAAAAATGAAGATACGGAAAGTACACGGAAAACAGTCCTGAAGGAAGTATATATGAGACCCTTAGATCCGTAATATAGGTGAAAATAGGATAGTTGAGCCAACACCAAAGTTATATGTAAACACCTTTGGTGAACCCAGCTGCTCACCTCGAGTTGACCACAGTATGTCCAGGTTAAAATGGTCTAGATGGTTATAATCCACAAATAACACATGTAAGTCTCCATCCGATGTTTAACATGAAAAAACACAAAGTAGAAAGACAAAAAGAGGCTGATGGTGAAATACCGTCACAAAAAAGATATTGGCAAATGGGATCTTGGCGAATGGGAATGCACTCACATGTGAGTGAGAGATCTCAGACTCATATCCACGAGTACCGCACTCGTCGGTCCCTCTATCTTTCCTCTGCTTCTTTCCACTAATTCTCAGGGTTCAGATGCTGGCTGTTTTGATCTCCCCAGGGTTTCTCAGTGTGTGACACTGTCTCAGCTGCTGTGGGCTTGTAGTAACTCCTATCCCTCTCTCATTAGCTCAGATGGAGCGCTCAGATGGCGTTTGCAATGTGAAAAGGGGTGAAAGAAACATACCCATAGTATAGCCCAGTCAGCAATATAAACCGATTTTATTAAAAGTAACAATAAAAACTCACATATCAGTGCGGAAACTCAGCAACAATCCTTACGAGCGGCGAACTCGTATGTCCGTTCGTCAGATGTTTGTGGTGTGTCCTGCCTACCAATCCCGACGCGTATCGTCACGATCACGTGACTTCATCAGGGGATGATGTAGGGGACACATAGACAGACATTTATAGTCTGTGTTAATGAGCACCCGGCGGCCATTTTGTCGGAGCTCATAGAGAATGACTACACTGCCTGTGTTCTAATCGCGCCGTGCTGTGTAGTGCAAGCCGCGACCGTGGACAAATCAGAGAGCGGGGGTACAGATCGCACAGAAGGCGTCTCATGCGATCGGACCAACAATGGAATGTCACGATGGACAAACCGATATAAGGAAATGTAAAAGAACATAAAAGCACAGAGGAGGGTCTGAGGCTAAAAAAGCGACATATCCTGATACTGTGTGGGGCCGTGGTAAAAGCAGTCAGACATATTAAAAAATATATGTATATGGCCCAAATCTATATTGTATTAATATACAAAAAGGATTATATAAGGGGATATTGGAGCTAATTAAAAGGGAAAAGGTGGTGAGTAAAGCAAAGGGAGGGGCGGAGGGGAATAAGGATGTGGAGAATATCTCCCTAAGTGAAACATCTATAAAAATACATATGTGCCAAATAGCCAGTGTAGAGAGAGGTGACTATAATAATGTCAAGTGTAAATATACTCAGACATGAGGGTATGTCAGGGGGTGTCAGACATATCGATTCTAGCTTGATGTGATGTGAGGTATGTATTCATGTAGCGCAATGCTGCATGGATACAAGTGATAAAGTGACAGTAACTGCATATGCAGTCAGTGACTAGGCTCACAGCGGGGGGCCTAGCTAGGGGGACCTAGTGGCGTGATAGGGAAGTGAAAAGAGATGGGGCGTGTGAAATTCATGTGCCAGTGGGTAAGTGGCCATACATATGAATAATGAAGCAACATTTACTGGTTGTATGGTGATGGTACTTATATGATTATTAAAATTAAAATAAAAATTAAATAAAAATTAAAAATTGGTTAGGAAGACATGGAAGCTATAAGGGGGACATCCTCAGATATCGGAAGAAACGAGGCCGTACCGAAAAAAATGGGGCATGATGTACCACAACATATGACGTACAGCCAAATGTCATCTATAACATATATAGTAAGAGAGACCATCTGCAAAATAAAACTAAAAGTCACTGAGAAAACAATTGAGGTCAAATTCTATATTTAAACCTTTGGGTGCAAAAGTGTCCATGGAAAATATGTACTTCGACTCTATTTGGCTTAGTGTTCTGACTTTGTGGCCGCCACGCCAAGGTCGGGAGTAGGGCACTATCCCCCAAAACCTTAAGTGTGTAGGATCTTTCTGATGTACTTCGGCGAAATGGCGGGATACACTGTGTTTTGGGAAACCGCTTTCGATATTTTTAACGTGCTCTTTAATGCGGATTCTCAAGAGCCTTTTGGTGCGCCCAATGTATTGGAGGCCGCAGCTGCACTCCAAACAGTAGACTGCACCTTCAGTGTGGCACCCAATGAATTCTTTGACCTCATATTGACTCCCATTACTATTGGACTGAAACTTGGTGACTTTCAGGTTGGGTATACGGGTATGAGTGCATGAATAGCATCTCTTACAGGGATAAAACCCCTTTCCCGTGAAAAAGGAGAATGCTTTTTTCGGGGGGTCAATCACATTTTTGACCAGTTGGTCGCGCAAAGTAGGCGCACGTGTATATATAAACCTTGGTTTATTGGGCAATATCTCCTTTAGACCCGAATCTGATTTTAGAATATGCCAGTGGCGTAGAATGATCTTCTCTATTTTTTTATGCTGTACATTAAACTCTAAAATAATGGGAACCTGGTCTTTCCTGCTAGCAGGCCTACGGGTTTCGAGAAGTTGACTTCTTTGTAACTCAGTTACTTCTTTTATTTTGTCTTGGATAAATGTTCCTTCATATCCCTTCTCTATAAACCTATCGCCTATTTTGTTGGCCTGGGTCTGAAATTCCTCAATGGTCGTGCAGTTCCGCCTTAGCCATACCAGCTGCCCTTTGGGTATGTTAAACAACCAATTCTTGTGGTGGCAGCTGGTGATGGGGAGGTAGCTATTGCGGTCAACGTTTTTAAAAAATGTTCTCGTGCTGAACGTATTGTTCATCCGGCTGATTTCTAAGTCTAAGAATGGTATCGCTTTCTCTTCGATTTGCCAAGTCAGAACGATATTGACATAGTTGTCGTTTAGTTTCTCAAAAAACGATATAAGTGACTGGCAATCGCCTTTCCATAGAACGAAAATATCGTCTATGTACCTCTTGTACAATAGAAGATCTGATGGGGGATCTTGAAAGACGACCTCTTCTTCCCATTTGGACATGAAAAGTCCTGCTACGCTAGGTGCGAACTTGGCCCCCATAGCAACCCCAGTTCGTTGTGAGTAATACTTGTTCCCGTACCAAAAGTGACTGTGTTTCAGGCAGAAGTCCAGACACTTGATCAGATATTTCCTCTGGAGGCATGGGAGCTTAGTGTATTTGCGGAGGCCCCACTTTGTAGCATCACATGCCAGATGGTGGGGAATGATCGTATACAAAGAGGATACGTCTGCTGTCGCCATCAGAAGTGGACCATCAATAACTGTACCATCCAGGAGTTTCAGCATCTCTTTTGTATCTTTCAGATACGCACGAGTTTTCTGCACGGCCGATTGCAAATATCGATCAATATATTGGCCAAGTCTGGCAGTAATAGATTCAATCCCGTTCACTATCGGGCGGAAAGGTGGGGTTAGTGGATCCTTGTGTATTTTAGGCAGTGCGTAAATAATAGGCGTCCTACAGGCTTCTGGGACAAGATATTTCGCCTCCCTTTTATCTAGGATATTCTTCCTAATGCCTAGTTGGACTACCTGTTCTAGATCCTTTTTCCATTTATGGATGGGATTTTTAGATAGTACACTATATGTATCAGAATCCTCTAATAATTTCATCATTCCAGTATGATATTGTTCAGTTGTTTGGATGACGATCCCTCCTCCCTTATCCGAAGGTCTTATTACGAGATTTTTTCTTTTTGTGAGTCTGCTAATGCCAGTTTTTATGGAAATAGGTTCTTCCACTTTTTTGAGATTCAGGTTCTTAATTTCTTCAGTTACCATTTGTTTAAAAACCTCAATATGTTTCCCATCTTTTAATTTAGGGTTGAAGGTAGACTTGTTCCTCAGATGACTATGCACCACTTGTTGATTATCGCAGGTCTGGGTCACAAAGGGTTTTTCTAGCATATACTTTTTAATATTTAGTTTGCGAACATATTTTTGTATGCCAATGTAAGTTTGGAATTTATCTAAATTCCTCACTGGTGCGTACTTCAAACCTTTGTCCAGTACAAGTCCTGTGTATCCCAGTGGATACTATAACAACAGAGAACATAGAGGGGATTACCACTATGGAGATCAGCCATATAGGAGGACTCCAAATCATAGGCATGAACCACCACCCCAAATGAGGCCAAGGGAAAGAAGTCCGATACATACTAACAACTACTATGCCCCCTTGAGGGATTTGCGTGATACCTATAGAGATGGAAGACGAGATTTAGATCTTCGTCAAGAACAAGGATACAATTATCCATCGGCTTTTTTAGATCGAGGAACAGTATATCATCCTCCAAGGAGACAGGAAGAATCGAAACAAAAAAGTCCCACAAGAAAAGAGGCTGCAGAGCAGGGAAGAGAAAACAGAAGAAGAGACTAATAGGGGAAGGGATCTTCAACCTCACTGACACACCACTTACAGTTGAAGAAATTGCAGTACTGGACAAAGGTTTGAAGTACGCACCAGTGAGGAATTTAGATAAATTCCAAACTTACATTGGCATACAAAAATATGTTCGCAAACTAAATATTAAAAAGTATATGCTAGAAAAACCCTTTGTGACCCAGACCTGCGATAATCAACAAGTGGTGCATAGTCATCTGAGGAACAAGTCTACCTTCAACCCTAAATTAAAAGATGGGAAACATATTGAGGTTTTTAAACAAATGGTAACTGAAGAAATTAAGAACCTGAATCTCAAAAAAGTGGAAGAACCTATTTCCATAAAAACTGGCATTAGCAGACTCACAAAAAGAAAAAATCTCGTAATAAGACCTTCGGATAAGGGAGGAGGGATCGTCATCCAAACAACTGAACAATATCATACTGGAATGATGAAATTATTAGAGGATTCTGATACATATAGTGTACTATCTAAAAATCCCATCCATAAATGGAAAAAGGATCTAGAACAGGTAGTCCAACTAGGCATTAGGAAGAATATCCTAGATAAAAGGGAGGCGAAATATCTTGTCCCAGAAGCCTGTAGGACGCCTATTATTTACGCACTGCCTAAAATACACAAGGATCCACTAACCCCACCTTTCCGCCCGATAGTGAACGGGATTGAATCTATTACTGCCAGACTTGGCCAATATATTGATCGATATTTGCAATCGGCCGTGCAGAAAACTCGTGCGTATCTGAAAGATACAAAAGAGATGCTGAAACTCCTGGATGGTACAGTTATTGATGGTCCACTTCTGATGGCGACAGCAGACGTATCCTCTTTGTATACGATCATTCCCCACCATCTGGCATGTGATGCTACAAAGTGGGGCCTCCGCAAATACACTAAGCTCCCATGCCTCCAGAGGAAATATCTGATCAAGTGTCTGGACTTCTGCCTGAAACACAGTCACTTTTGGTACGGGAACAAGTATTACTCACAACGAACTGGGGTTGCTATGGGGGCCAAGTTCGCACCTAGCGTAGCAGGACTTTTCATGTCCAAATGGGAAGAAGAGGTCGTCTTTCAAGATCCCCCATCAGATCTTCTATTGTACAAGAGGTACATAGACGATATTTTCGTTCTATGGAAAGGCGATTGCCAGTCACTTATATCGTTTTTTGAGAAACTAAACGACAACTATGTCAATATCGTTCTGACTTGGCAAATCGAAGAGAAAGCGATACCATTCTTAGACTTAGAAATCAGCCGGATGAACAATACGTTCAGCACGAGAACATTTTTTAAAAACGTTGACCGCAATAGCTACCTCCCCATCACCAGCTGCCACCACAAGAATTGGTTGTTTAACATACCCAAAGGGCAGCTGGTATGGCTAAGGCGGAACTGCACGACCATTGAGGAATTTCAGACCCAGGCCAACAAAATAGGCGATAGGTTTATAGAGAAGGGATATGAAGGAACATTTATCCAAGACAAAATAAAAGAAGTAACTGAGTTACAAAGAAGTCAACTTCTCGAAACCCGTAGGCCTGCTAGCAGGAAAGACCAGGTTCCCATTATTTTAGAGTTTAATGTACAGCATAAAAAAATAGAGAAGATCATTCTACGCCACTGGCATATTCTAAAATCAGATTCGGGTCTAAAGGAGATATTGCCCAATAAACCAAGGTTTATATATACACGTGCGCCTACTTTGCGCGACCAACTGGTCAAAAATGTGATTGACCCCCCGAAAAAAGCATTCTCCTTTTTCACGGGAAAGGGGTTTTATCCCTGTAAGAGATGCTATTCATGCACTCATACCCGTATACCCAACCTGAAAGTCACCAAGTTTCAGTCCAATAGTAATGGGAGTCAATATGAGGTCAAAGAATTCATTGGGTGCCACACTGAAGGTGCAGTCTACTGTTTGGAGTGCAGCTGCGGCCTCCAATACATTGGGCGCACCAAAAGGCTCTTGAGAATCCGCATTAAAGAGCACGTTAAA
This sequence comes from Rana temporaria, assembly GCF_905171775.1. Taxonomy (NCBI): domain Eukaryota; kingdom Metazoa; phylum Chordata; class Amphibia; order Anura; family Ranidae; genus Rana; species Rana temporaria. The sequence goes on along the minus strand of NW_024404505.1, from coordinate 22,932 downwards.
AATATCGAAAGCGGTTTCCCAAAACACAGTGTATCCCGCCATTTCGCCGAAGTACATCAGAAAGATCCTACACACTTAAGGTTTTGGGGGATAGTGCCCTACTCCCGACCTTGGCGTGGCGGCCACAAAGTCAGAACACTAAGCCAAATAGAGTCGAAGTACATATTTTCCATGGACACTTTTGCACCCAAAGGTTTAAATATAGAATTTGACCTCAATTGTTTTCTCAGTGACTTTTAGTTTTATTTTGCAGATGGTCTCTCTTACTATATATGTTATAGATGACATTTGGCTGTACGTCATATGTTGTGGTACATCATGCCCCATTTTTTTCGGTACGGCCTCGTTTCTTCCGATATCTGAGGATGTCCCCCTTATAGCTTCCATGTCTTCCTAACCAATTTTTAATTTTTAATTTTTATTTAATTTTTATTTTAATTTTAATAATCATATAAGTACCATCACCATACAACCAGTAAATGTTGCTTCATTATTCATATGTATGGCCACTTACCCACTGGCACATGAATTTCACACGCCCCATCTCTTTTCACTTCCCTATCACGCCACTAGGTCCCCCTAGCTAGGCCCCCCGCTGTGAGCCTAGTCACTGACTGCATATGCAGTTACTGTCACTTTATCACTTGTATCCATGCAGCATTGCGCTACATGAATACATACCTCACATCACATCAAGCTAGAATCGATATGTCTGACACCCCCTGACATACCCTCATGTCTGAGTATATTTACACTTGACATTATTATAGTCACCTCTCTCTACACTGGCTATTTGGCACATATGTATTTTTATAGATGTTTCACTTAGGGAGATATTCTCCACATCCTTATTCCCCTCCGCCCCTCCCTTTGCTTTACTCACCACCTTTTCCCTTTTAATTAGCTCCAATATCCCCTTATATAATCCTTTTTGTATATTAATACAATATAGATTTGGGCCATATACATATATTTTTTAATATGTCTGACTGCTTTTACCACGGCCCCACACAGTATCAGGATATGTCGCTTTTTTAGCCTCAGACCCTCCTCTGTGCTTTTATGTTCTTTTACATTTCCTTATATCGGTTTGTCCATCGTGACATTCCATTGTTGGTCCGATCGCATGAGACGCCTTCTGTGCGATCTGTACCCCCGCTCTCTGATTTGTCCACGGTCGCGGCTTGCACTACACAGCACGGCGCGATTAGAACACAGGCAGTGTAGTCATTCTCTATGAGCTCCGACAAAATGGCCGCCGGGTGCTCATTAACACAGACTATAAATGTCTGTCTATGTGTCCCCTACATCATCCCCTGATGAAGTCACGTGATCGTGACGATACGCGTCGGGATTGGTAGGCAGGACACACCACAAACATCTGACGAACGGACATACGAGTTCGCCGCTCGTAAGGATTGTTGCTGAGTTTCCGCACTGATATGTGAGTTTTTATTGTTACTTTTAATAAAATCGGTTTATATTGCTGACTGGGCTATACTATGGGTATGTTTCTTTCACCCCTTTTCACATTGCAAACGCCATCTGAGCGCTCCATCTGAGCTAATGAGAGAGGGATAGGAGTTACTACAAGCCCACAGCAGCTGAGACAGTGTCACACACTGAGAAACCCTGGGGAGATCAAAACAGCCAGCATCTGAACCCTGAGAATTAGTGGAAAGAAGCAGAGGAAAGATAGAGGGACCGACGAGTGCGGTACTCGTGGATATGAGTCTGAGATCTCTCACTCACATGTGAGTGCATTCCCATTCGCCAAGATCCCATTTGCCAATATCTTTTTTGTGACGGTATTTCACCATCAGCCTCTTTTTGTCTTTTTACTTTGTGTTTTTTCATGTTAAACATCGGATGGAGACTTACATGTGTTATTTGTGGATTATAACCATCTAGACCATTTTAACCTGGACATACTGTGGTCAACTCGAGGTGAGCAGCTGGGTTCACCAAAGGTGTTTACATATAACTTTGGTGTTGGCTCAACTATCCTATTTTCACCTATATTACGGATCTAAGGGTCTCATATATACTTCCTTCAGGACTGTTTTCCGTGTACTTTCCGTATCTTCATTTTTTGATTGCATTTTTATTTTTACACTGGAGATTAGGATTAATCTCCGTCTGGAGCACATTAATGCACGGCAGGACTGCACTGGATCTGGACCTCCCTGGAGTGCAGACTTGCCCATTAAGGACTGTCTTTGTATTGGTCTCACTGTTATAATATTGTTTTCACCAAATAATATTTTCACTAGTCACTCATAAATATTATTGTCCATTACATATTCCCTGTTCCACACCCTACAGCGCAAGTATTGCAATTTAATCTTCCCAATCACACAATAATGAGTACTCTGGAACGATGAAGAATCCTCCCAGAACTCTCACCTTAATGGAATGATAATAGTCATAAATGGGTCTCTAATGGGTCAACCTCGAGCTTCCATTCTCTCCTCCTTTTCCAACTCTTATGTATCGTTCGCTCTCCAGCTGATACAACTCTCCTGGTTTGGAGTGGTTAATGCCTCCCCATAAAGGGCAATAAAGCCTCAAAACAAGTCACAATAATTGAGGGAAGAGGAAAAAAAGAAAAAAGAGGTCTTTAATAATGTAATTCCGTAAAATATTTTAAGTTTATGTCGTTACGTCACGCACCTCGTGACTTCAAGGTGCGTGACGCAACGATGTAGGGCACGCGAGGCAGACGCACACCGGAAGTGACCGGCATTGATGTGAGAAGGCGTCTGGAACGCCGATTTTCATTGCTTTGCTCACTTTTTTTCATCTTTTATGTCCATGATTTTAGCTATTAACCACTTAAGACCCAGACCATTATGCAGGTTAAGGACCTTGCCCCTTTTTGCAATTCGGCACTGCGTCGTGCGACGTGGCTCCCAAACAAAATTGGCGTCCTTTTTCCCCCCCACAAATAGAGCTTTCTTTTGGTGGTATTTGATCACCTCTGCGGTTTTTATTTTTTGCACTATAAACAAAAATAGAGCGACAGTTTTGAAAAAAAAATGCAATATTTTTTACTATAATAAATATCCCCAAAAATATATTAAAACAATTTAGGCCGATACGTATTCTTCTACCTATTTTTGGTAAAAAAAATTATTATATAGATATATATATATATATATATAGCGTTTATCGATTGGTTTGCACGCAAACATTTATAGCGTTTACAAAATAGGGGATAGTTTTATTGCATTTTTATGATTTTTTTTTTTTACCTCTAATGGCGGTGATCAGCGATTTTTTCCGTGACTGCGACATTATGGTGGACACATCGGACAATTTTGACACATTTTTGGGACCATTGTCAAATTCTCAGCAAAAAGTGCTATAAAAATGCCTTGCGATTACTGGGGCACTGAAGGGGTTAAGTGTGACCTCATATGTGTTTCTAACTGTAGGGGGGGCGGGGCTGGATGTGTGACGTCATTGATAGTCTTTCCCTATATCAGGGAACAGATGATCAATGACACTGCCACAACGAAGAACAGGGAAGGTGTGTTTACACACAGCTCTCCCCGTTCTTCAGCTCCGCTGACCGATCGCCGGACACCGGTGGCGATCGGGTCCGCGGGCGCGGTCACGGAGCTTCGGACTGGGTCACGTGCCAGAGGCGTGTGCTCGACCCCACGGCTGGGCTTAAAAAGACAGGTACGTGATTGTGCCCAGCCGTGCCATTCTGCCGACGTATATCGGCGTGAAGGGGTCCTTAAGTGGTTAAACTTAAAATATTTTACGGTATTACACTATTGGAGGCCTCTTTTCTTTTTTTCTCTGCTCTCAATTATTGTGACTCGTTTTGAGGCTTTATTGCCCTTTATGGGGAGGCATTAACCACTCCGAACCAGGAGAGTTGTATCAGCTGGAGAGCGAACGATACATAGAGTTGGAAAAGGAGGAGAGAATGGAAGCTCGAGGTTGACCCATTAGAGACCCATTTATGACTATTATCATTCCATTGAGGTGAGAGTTCTGGGAGAGTGGTGGGAGGATTCTTCATCGTTCCAGAGTACTCATTATTGTGTACCATCCTTTATGGAGTATTCCTTAAACCATTATCATTTTATTACTGCCCATTTGAAGAAAGACATCCATAATATATATATATATATATATTTTTTTTTTATATGTGTGTTTTCACTTAACTTTATATTCATTTATATATTATTGACACTGGTTTAGTGCTATATTTTCTGTTTTTGTCACTGGTCTTTTTTAAGTCACCACTTTTTCACTTCTAAGTGATTATTTTTCTTCATTTATTTTCACCGGTTACCCCTCTTTGACATCATAGACATTTTTGGATATTTGTGTTTTTAGGTTTGATGTATTTTTCTTGAGCGCAGCGTCACCTTGCATATACCGTATTTGTTTATTATTGGTGCACAGTGAACACCATTTCGATATCGCTGCTTAGATATCAACACGCACCTTTGATCATCCACTATTTACTCATAGTAGCGCGAGAGAACATCACCCACTTTGGATTTACATGTCCTTAGTCTGCTTGTCTTCAGCAAACTTTTTGTGAGCTTTCATGTGCATCATCAGTGGCGTCGCTAGGGAGTGGCTATTGAGGCTAGAGCCCTGAGAGCGCGTCGAGGGCTAGCAGACACAGCACTCTCATCGAGTCTGCACTCAATTCTCCACCGACAGCCAGAGCCGGGAGATCAGAGAGAGCAAATCACCTCCCTTGCTCCGCCCATATCAGAGCCAGAAAGAACTTTCTCACACTAGCTGGTGAGACGGCAGGCGAGTGCAGATCATGGAGGGGTGGGGACTCCGTACTACACTAGCCTGTCCTCTGTATACACCAGCCTCTGTGTGTAACAAGCCTTGGCAATCCTATAGCCGAGGCCAGCGTTTCTCAACTCTACCTGAAGGCGCCCCAACAGGTCATGTTTTCAAGATTTCCCTCAGATGAAATGGCTGTGGTAATTACTAAGGCAGTGAAACTGATCAAAGCACCTGTGCAAAGTAATGGAAATCTTGAAAACATGACCTGGGGTGCCTTGAGGGCTGGAGTTGAGAAACACTGTCAGGGAAGGGGTTAACACTAGGGGGCGATCAAGGGGTTAAATGTGTACCCTAGTGAGTGATTCTAACTGTAGGAGGGGACTGACTGGGGGAGGTGACCGATCTGTGTCCCTATGTACAAGGGACACAGCATCGGTCTCCTCTCCCTGAGAGGACGGGGATCTCTGTATTTATACCCACAGATCCACGGTCCTGCTCAGTTACTGGGTAATCGCCGGTACCCGGCAGTCATCGCGGCCGCCGGGCACGGGTATCGGGTTCCCAGTAACGCGGCGGGTGCACGTGCCCCCTAGTGGCTCTGCAATGCGAGGATGTCATATGACGTCCTCCCAAAGCAAGAGCACTATTGTGCCACCAATTGACGGCGGCCCGGTAGTAAAGTGGTTAACCACTTGACCACTGGGCACGTAAACCCACTTAATAACCAGACCAATTTTCAGCTTTCGGTGCTCTCACAATTTGAATGACAATTACTCAGTCATACAACATTGTACCCAAATGAAATTTTCGTCCTTTTTTTCACACAAATAGAGCTTTCTTTTGGTGGTATTTAATCACCGTTGGGTTTTTTATTTTTTGCGCTATAAGAGAAAAAAGACTGAAAATTCTGTAAAAAAAAATAATTTGTCTTTGTTTCTGTTATAAAAATTGGCAAATTTAGTATTTTTTCTTCATTCTTTTGCATAAATGTGAAAGATGAAGTTACACCGAGTAAATAGATACCCAACATGTCACCCTTCAAAATTGCACACGCTCGTGGAATGGCGCCAAACTTCGCTACTTAAAAATCCCCATAGATGACGTATTGGGGAGTATTGCGGGGCATTGCAGAGTATTGCGGGGCATTGCAGAGTATTGCACAGGGAGGGATGGATGGCTGGATCTGTGACTGCATGGGTCACAGATCCAGCCCGCAGCAGCAGCTGCTGCTTCCGCTCTCTCCCCTCTCCTCTCTCACACTGTACCGTTCGGTACAGAGAGGAGAGGGAGGAAACGGAGTCATCACATGACGCCGGTTTGTTTACTAGTGATCGCTCCGTCATTGGACGGAGCGATCACGTGGTAAACCGCCGCTATCAGCGGCGATTTACCGTGATCCGTGATCAGCCGGGTCCGGAGGACCCGGCGGTCACGGAGATTCCCGTGTGCGCGCCCCACAGGGCGCGCGATTCTGGGAGGACGTACATTGACGCCCTCCTAGAGTTAAGCAACCGCCTTGTAGACGTATTTCGTCTATAGGGCGGTTGTTAACCCTTTCACGCCGAGCGTACGCATATATGCGTCCTCGGCTTTCAGGGGTTGTACCGGGATGATGCCTGCAGCCGCAGGCATCATCCCGGTACCGTTGTTTAGAGCGGGCGATCGGCTTTCCAAACATAACAACCGATGCGGCTAAAAGCCGCTCGGTTGTTATGCCGGAGGAGCGGGAGGGGACATCCCCCCCCTCCCGCCGCCTCTCGCCGCTCTGACCGGGCCTCCCGTCCCACCGGGAGACCCGATCCGGCGCCTCCAGCGTCTCGGCGCGCTCTGAAACAAAGCCGTAAACGGCTTTGATTCAGTGTGCGCATTGAAACCACGGGAGCGGCGTCATGACGTCACTTCCGGGTTTCTCGGCTACCAATGGCGCCGGATTTAAAAAAGTACACAGTATTCAGAATCGCCGTTTTCGGCGATCTGAATACTTTGAAGTGCAAAGGAGGGCTCGGAGGTCTTTTAGACCCCCGATCCCTCCATAAAGAGTACCTGTCACCACCTATTGCTGTCACAAGGGATGTTTACATTCCTTGTGACAGCAATAAAAGTGATCAAAATGTAAAAAAAAAAAAAAAAAAAATGTAATATTAGAAAAAATAAATAAATAAATAAGAAAACAAAAAAAAAAATTTTTTAAAGCGCCCCCCTCCCCGCGAGCTTGCGCAGCAAAGAAAGCGCATACGGAAGTCGCGCCCGCATATGAAAACGGTGTTCAAATAACACATGTGAGGTATCGCCGCGATCGTAAGAGCGAGAGCAATAATTATAGCACTAGGCCTACTCTGTAACTCTAACCTGGTAACCGTAAAAAAAGTTTAAAGCGTCGCCTATGGAGATTTTTAGTTACCATAGTTTGTCGCCATTCCACGAGTGCGTGCAATTATAAAGCGTGTCATGCTTGGTATCTATTTACTCGGCATAACATCATCTTTCACATTATGCAAAAAAATTGGGCTAATTTTACTTTTTCATTTTTTTAAAATTCATGAAAGTAAATTTTTCCCAAAAAGTTGTGTTTAAAACACCGCCGCACAAATACCGTAGGACATAAAATATTGCAACAATCGCCATTTTATTCTCTAGATTCTCTGCTAAAAATATATATATAATGTTTGGGGGTTCTAAGTAATTTTCTAGCCAAAAATATGGATTTTAACTTGTAAACACCAAATGTCATACATAGGCATAGGCATGAAAGGGTTAAGTGGTTAAAGTGGGGGTTCACCCAAAAAAATATGTTTTAACATTATCATTCTGACAACTCGGCTGAATGTAATCGGCTGTTTTTTTTATGTTATCCCCGTACATACCGTATTTTCACCGCCGCTTCCGGGTATGTCTTCTGCGGGACTGGGCGTTCCTAATTGATTGACAGGCTTCCGACCGTCGCATACAGCGCGTCATGAGTTGCCGAAAGAAGCCGAACGTCGGTGCACAGGCGCCGTATAGAGCAGACTCGCAGTTCGGCTTCTTTCGGCAACTCGTCACGCGCTGTATGCGACGGTCGGAAGCCTGCCAATCAATTAGGAACGCCCAGTCCCGCAGAAGACATACCCGGAAGCAGCGGTGAAAATACGGTATGTACAGGGATAAAAAAAAAAAAAGCCGATTTTCTTTCTGACAACTCGGCTGAATGTAATGTTAAAACAAATTTTTTGGGTGAACCCCCGCTTTAAGTTAAAAATCGATATTTTTTTGATCGAAAATTACGTGGAACCCCCAAACATATATATTTTAGCAGAGACCCTAGGGAATAAAATGGCAATTACTGTAATATTTTATGTCACTGTATTTGCCATCTTTCAAATGCAATTTTTTTGGGGGGAAAAAAAAAACACTTAAAGCGGAGGTTCACCCATGGAGAACACATTTTCCCCTTAGATTAATGCTCGTTTTGTCTAGGGGAATCGGCTAGTTGTTTTAAAATATGATCCGTACTTACCGTTTACGAGATGCATCCTCTCCGTCGCTTCCGGGTATGGGCTGCGGGACTGGGCGTTCCTTCTTGATTGACAGTCTTCCGAGAGGCTTCCGACGGTCGCATCCATCGCGTCACGATTTTCCGAAATAAGCCGAACGTCGGTGCGCAGGCGCAGTATAGAGCCGCACCGACGTTCGGCTTCTTTCGGCTACAAGTGACGCGATGGATGCGACCGTCGGAAGCCTCTCGGAAGACTGTCAATCAAGAAGGAACGCCCGCTCCTGAAGACCCATACCCGGAAGCGACGGAGAAGATGCATCTCGAAAACGGTAAGTACGGATCATATTTTAAAACAAATAGCCGATTCCCCTAGACAAAACGAGCATCCAGCTCTGGGGAAAAGAGAAAAAAAAAAATACAAATGGGTGAACTCCCGCTTTAAAAAAAAAAAAAAAACCCAAACACTAGTAAAGTTAGCCCGATTTTTTTTGTTTTAATGTGAAAGATGTTACGCCATGAGAATCGTGATCCATCTCCTAAGCAAAAAAACTGGATTCTCATTTTACCAGATTAATGCAGCGCATTATGAAATACTTACCTTAGTTTGAAGCCGTTGCAGTGGTCCCTGCACACCGTTGTGACTGGCAACATGTCTCCCAGAGCTTCTTCTGGGTTCGTGATATCTGGTGTTGCGATTGGCCGGAGCCGTTATGACGTCACCCCATTGCGGCGGGAGCGTGTGTGTCGATGACGTCGGCACATGAGGATACAGTGAATATCTTCTAGAAGACATTCACAGGACCTACAGGTAAGATTTATTATAGGGCCAAAACAACCAATCGATTATAAAATTAATAGATTACCATTTTCATAATCAATTAATCGGCCAGTAACATAATGGGGTTATAAAAAAAAAAATGAGCACATTATAGTACAAAAAAGCAAATCACTACTTTAATACTTTCACTGTCCCACAGTAAAAAAATGAACCCCCTTACAGTAGCGATTATTTGCTCTTTTTGTACTTATTTTGTTTAACCCCCATTATGTTACTAAACATCTCAGGCCGGGGTCACACCTCTGTTTTTTGGTGCTTTTTGCAGAAACACTACAGTTCATTTACATGTTTTCCTATGGGACACGTTCACATCCAGGATTTTTTTCCAGCTGCTGCGTATTTGGAAAGGGCGAGGAGTTAACGCAAAACGGTGCTATTTTGTTTTTTTTGGTTCAATATACTTCAATGGAGCAGCTGCAGAAAAGCATGTCATGTGTTTTTGCGGCAATTTGTGTTTTGTAATCTGCCCAACAACAAATTGGCCCAAAAAAATAAAAAAATTTAAAATGCTATATATATTTTTTTTAAGGCTATTATCTGATAAAATTGATTAATCGAAACCATAAACGGCCAACTAATCAATTATGAAAATAATGGTTAGTTGCAGCCCTAATTTATTATAAGCTTACCTGTAAGTAAAAGTGGTACAACAGGGTTTTGCAACCACTTAAGCCCCGGACCATTTTGTTGCTAAATGCCCAGGCCAGGTTTTGCGATTCGGCACTGCGTTGCTTTAACAGACAATTGCGCGGTCGTGCGACGTGGCTCCCAAACAAAATTGGCGTCCTTTTTTCCCCCACAAATAGAGCTTTCTTTTGGTGGTATTTGATCACCTCTGCAGTTTTTATTTTTTGCTATAATAAATATCCCCCAAAAACATAACATTTTTTTTCCATCAGTTTAGGCCGATACGTATTCTTCTACCTATTTATGTTTAAAAAAAAAAAATAAAAAAATCGCAATAAGCGTTTATCGATTGGTTTGCGCAAAATTTATAGCGTTTACAAAATAGGGGATAGTTTTATTGCATTTTTATTAATTATTTTTTTTTTTTTTTACTACTAATGGCGGTGATCAGCTTTTTTTTCGTGACCGCGACATTATGGCGGACACTTCGGACAATTTTGACACATTTTTGGTACCATTGTCATTTTCACAGCAAAAAATGCATTTAAATTGCATTGTTTATTGTGAAAATGACAGTTGGAGTTTGCGAGTTAACCACAGGGGGCGCTGTAGGAGTTAGGGTTCACCTAGTGTGTGTTTACAACTGTAGGGGGGTGTGGCTGTAGGTCTGACGTCATCGATCGTGTCTCCCTATAAAAGGGATCACTCGATCGATACGCCGCCACAGTGAAGCACGGGGAAGCCGTGTTTACATACGGCTCTCCCCGTTCTTCAGCTCCGGGGAGCGAACGCGACGGAGCGGCTATAAACGAATAGCCGCGACGTCCTCCCGGATCGCTCCCCGAGGTAAGCCGCCCGCCGCATGTGGCGGGGGGGGGTCCCGATCGGACCCCCGACCTGCGGAAAGGCAAGAACGTACCTGTACGCCCATTTGCCTGTACGTGCCATTCTGTGGACGTACATATACATGCGGCGGTCGGCAAGTGGTTAAAGGCCTTGTGACCGGTCGCCAAATATGCGATAAAAAAAAAAAAAATTGTAAAAAACGATGATACACATTAGGGCATGCACATTTAATAGTTCCAAAAAAGTGATCTTTGCAGAGTGTCGATTCTTTCATATAACAAGAGCAATCTGACACGTTTTTTAACAGGAAGCATTGTAACCAACGTTTCCTTCTTAGGTCAAAGGGATAAAAACTTGTGTGTAAATGCAGGAAGTTTAACCACCAAGACCCCTTTCACACAGCCATCCATACCGTCGGCGGCAAACCACCGCTATTTTTACTACCGACGGTATGGGCGGATTTGCGGCGTATTTTGGCAGATAGCGCGAGCGCGGGGGGGGGGGCGGTTTTACCCCCCCGCTAGCGGTCGAGAAAGGGTTAAAACCTGCCCGCAATGCGTTGCTGAAGCAGCACATTGCGGGCAGTATAGCCGCGATGTCCCATTGATTTTAATGGGCAGGAGCCGTGGAGTAGCGGTAAAAAAAACGCTCCAAAGATGTGGCTTGCAGGACTTTTTTTTTCCCCACCGTCCTGCTAGCGCAACGCTCCAGTGTGAAAGCCCTACACACTACAAGAGAGTAAAATATGAAAACCGCAAAATACTACAATAATGCAAATAAAAATACGTCCTAAATAAAGTCCCAAATGCCACACAGTTACATAGTAGGTGAGTTTGAAAAAAAGACAAAAGTCCAACTTATGTGTGTGATTATATGTCAGTGTTACATTGTATATCCCTGTATGTTGTGGTCCTTCAGGTGCTTATCTAATAGTTCCTTGAAACCATCGATGCCCCTCACTACCCCTTTTTCTAACCACTTCATAAAAAAAACCACACACAATACTTTCGTTGTGACCAAGCACATTATATTCTGGCAAAATGTTATGACTAATCGGTCACGGCAAGTATACTGTGGTTAACTCATATGGTAATGCGATTTGGGTTTCTTAATTTTAGCTTTCAATGTTAAAAAAAAAAAAAAAAAAAAAAACACGTTTACATTATGAAGCTCCTTTTTTGGGGGATTTACACATTCGGTACATGCCGAGGACCAGAAAGCTGGAATATTTGGATGCCCCTCTTGGCCTCCTTCTCATGAATGAGGTCTGTGGTACGAGTTGAGGAGACCTCTTCACTGATTGGTGGTGGTCAAAGTTGTCCAGAGTCTTTTCCACACATTTGTATACAATGAATTGCTGAAGTTCACCGACTGTCTTGCATAAAAGATTTAAAATTGGACTGTATATGGGTCTCACTTCACTTGTGTGGCATTTGGAATTTTATCTAGGACTTTTCTTACATTGTTGCATGGCCTATTTTACATTTACTTTCATCAGGGGTCAAGTCCTGGGGAAAAAAGTGTGGGAACTCCCACCCAAGATCCACTCCCCCACCAAAAAAAATAAAAAAATGATACGCTCATATGCATAATTACTAAACCACATGTTTTTTTTTTTTTTTTTTGATCCACTGTAACTTAGTGATCCTTTAGGTTACTGGCCGCTTCCTGTATATGGATTCATCGGGTAGTGTGTGGGTATTCCGTCACTTCCTCAATGCCGCAATGTCTCCTGGGAGCTTTTGTCATTGTTCCCAGGAGACATTGCGGAGGTCTGCCGCGAGTCATCGCAGGATTTAGAAAGAACTTGCTTCGAGCTGGGCATCGCCGCTTAGTGAAAGATTGGCTCGGGCGGCTCGGCTGCTCTAGTCCTGCAAAGGGAACGGAGTTCCTGCTGTGAAAAAAGTGCAGGAACTCCGTTCCCACGCATTCCTGCAGGACTTGAGCCCCGACTTTCATGTTTGTAGCATGGAGCTTTTTTCCCCCCCAGATCATTCTTTAACCACAGGGCATTTTCACCCCCTTCCTGCCCTGGCCAATTTTCAGCTTTCAGCACTGTCACGCTTTGAATGACAATTGCGCGGTCGTGCAACGTGGCTCTCAAACAAAATTTACGTATTTTTTTTCCCCCCACACAAATAAGAGATTTATTTTGCTGGTATTTGATCATCTCTGCGGTTTTTATTTTTTTGCTATTAAAAAAACAAAAACAAAAAAAAAAAAAAAAGACAATTTTTTTTTTTTTTAAAGGTTAACTTTATTGTTTTTTATAAACAGAACACGTAATAGTTACACAGGCGTATAGTCATAGTGAACATAGTGCAATACATTAATCAGGTATACAGGTGAATAGTGTGAAACAGTACACAGAAAACATCAGCGCACAGCATAGTTTACTCTAGTCAGGGCGTAGGCACTGCCAGTAATTGGACCATAATATCCCTATTACGATTTGTACCCTAGGGGGCAGGTGGTATGGTACTTTCTGAGGTAACCCAGGAGTTGCATATTTTGGAGAACTTCTTTGGACATCCTCTAGCTTCAGTGCCGGCCCAAGACATTGTGCTGCCTGGGACCAAGAATGAAATGCTGTGGGTTGTCATTTGCCACATCACATGCCACACGCTGCGGATTGCCACACGTTGCGAATTTGCAACCGATTTTGTCATTTGCCACGTTCCAGAATAATGTTGTAATCTCTCTGCTGCCTGCAGCTGCAGTGCACAATGAGGGCAGAACTGTTGTGATGCAGGGTGGGCAGTGAGAGATGACATCATCTCTCTGCTCCCCTGCCGCTCTTTTGCCGATTGACACCCCCCCCCCCTTTTAGTGTCCTGCCCGCCGTTCCTGTCACACCACTAACAGCAGCGGCTAACTCGCTGACTGCCTCCCCCCCCTTCAGAGTCCTCTCCGCCGCTCTGCCTGCTGTCATGTCATCACCAACAGCGAGCAGCGGCGCCGCTCACTCGCTGACTGCTCCCCCCAACCCGTTTCAGTGTCCTCTCTGCCTCCTGTCATCACTAACAGCGGCGCCAGGCTCCTCACAAGCAGCGGCGCCGCTCACTCGCCGACTGCTTCCCCCCTCCCCTGCGTGCGTTCTCTCCGCCGCTCTGCCTCCTGTCATGTCATCACTAACAGCGAGCAGCGGCACCGGGCTCCTTACAGGCAGCGGCGCCGCTCACTCGCTAACTGCTTCCACCCCTCCCCTGCGAGTGTCCTCTCAGACAGGCAGCGGAGCGGGCGTCAGTATGCCGCCCCCCCCTAAAAGCGCCGCCTGGTACCCATGGTACCACCCGGTCCCATCATAGGGCCGGCCCTGTCTAGCTTTGTATGTTAAAGCGGAGGTTCACCCATAGCGAACACATTTTCCCCTTCGCTTCATGCTCGTTTTGTCTAGGGGAATCGGCTATTTGTTTTAAAATATGATCGATACTTACCCGTTTACGAGATGCATCTTCTCCGTCGCTTCCGGGTATGGGCTGCGGGAATGGGCGTTCCTTCTTGATTGACAGTCTTCCGAGCGGCTTCCGACGGTCGCATCCATCGCGTCACGATTTTCCGAAAGAAGCCGAACATCGACGCGCAGTATAGAGCCGCACCGACGTTCGGCTTCTTTCGGCTACGAGTGACGCGATGGATGCGACCGTCGGAAGCCGCTCGGAAGACTGTCAATCAAGAAGGAACGCCCGCTCCCGAAGACCCATACCCGGAAGCGACGGAGAGGATGCGTCTCGTAAACGGTAAGTACGGATCATATTTTAAAACATATAGCCGATTCCCCTAGACAAAACGAGCAGGAAGCGAAGGGGAAAATAGAAAAAAAAAACGAATTGGGTGAACTCCCGCTTTAACTTATATATAGTGGTATTGCTTGGTTGATAATGGTAAGCCAGAACTTTATAGTCTGTGCGGATTGGGATTTCCAGTGCATGAGTATCGTTTAGCGCAACACTGATAATTTTGAAAAAAAAAAAAAAAAAAAAGAATTTTTTACTTTTTGCTATAATAAATATCCCCCCAAAAAAAAAGTTTCTCAGTTTAGGCCGATATGTATTGTTCTACATATTTTTGGTAAACAAAAAAAAAAAACCCACACGCAATGAGCATTTGATTGGTTTGCACAAAAGTTATAGCCAGGGCCGATCCTCCCTATAGGCTCACTATGCAAGCCGCTTAGGGCCCCGCAAAGCTGCAAAGGGCCCCCCAAATTACTAGAGGCCCCGCCTGGTGAGAAGTCATTTTCGCCCCCCTCACGCCATTTCTAAACTTGCTGGCTGAGTCATTTCCGACAGCAGAACACCCCCTCCCCCCACTTCTCAACTTTCTTTAATGTGACACGTCACTGTCGTCAGCGCCCCCCCCCCCCGATTATCATTTTTAATGTGCCATGTCAATTTGCTTAGGGCCCCAGGGAGGTCAGGATCGGCACTGGTTATAGCACCTACAAAAAAGGGGATAGATTTATGACATTTATTTTTATTTTATTTATTTTTTTACTAGTGATGGCGAGGTTCTATTTTTTGTCAGGACTGCGATATTGCGGCGGACATTTGACACAATTTTGGGACCATTCACATAGCGATCCCTGCTATAAAAATTAGGGCCGAAACAACTAATTGATTAATCGACAACTAATCGATTATGAAATTAATCGATTACAATTTTCATAATCGATTAATCGGCCAGTAACATAATGGGGGTTAAAAAAAAAAAAAGAGCCTTTTATAGTACAAAAAAGCAAATCGCTACTGTAAATGTCACTGTCCCACAGTAAAAAAAATTAACCCCTTACAGTTGCGATTATTTGCTCTTTTTGCACTTTTTTGTTTTTTAACCCCATTATGTTACTAAACCTCTCAGGCCGGGGTCACACCTCCTGTTTTTTTGGTGCTTTTTGCAGAAACACACTACAGTTCCATTTACATGTCATCCTATGGGACACGTTCACATCCATGATTTTTTTTTTAGCTGCTGCGCATTTGGAAACGGCGAGGACTTTACCGCAAAACGTTGCTATTTTGTTTTTTTTGGTTCAATATACTTCAATGGAGAAGCTGCAGAAAAGCATGTCATGTGTTTTTGCGGCAATTTGTGTTTTGTAATCCTCCCAACAACAAATTGGCCCAAAAAAGGAAAAAAAAAAAAATGCAATTTTTTTTTTTTTTAAGGCTATTATCCGATTAATCGAAACAATAATCGGCCAACTAATTGATTATGAAAATAATCGTTAGTTGCAGCCCTAATAAAAATGCACCGATTGCTGTATAAATGTGACTGGCAGGGAAGGGGTTAACACTAGGGGGCAATCAAGAGGTTAATGTGTTCCCTAGGGAGTGATTCTTACTGTGGGGGGGGAGGGGACTCACAAGGGGAGGAGACCAATCGGTGTCCCTATGTACAAGGGACAGGCCATCGATCTCCTCTCCCTAGCAGGACGTAGATCTCTGTTTACACACAGATTCACGTCCCTGGCTCTGACAAGCAATCGCGGGTGCCCGGCGGACATCGCGGTCACGCGCATTGGGTCCTCAGTGATGCAGCGAGCGCTCCACACTGCGGGAATCCCAGGACATCATGACGGCCGGCCCAGAGGGACAAAGGGTTCCTGCGGCCGTCATATGACTATGGGCCGGGCGGGAAGCGGTCAATATTAAACGCAATATCCCCCATCCATTGATGTCTCTAGGCTTTATTTTGCAGAGAAATCACTTAGAAAAACACCTCATGGCATTTCTGGCTGCGATTGGCATAGCGGGTGCCATCGAGAATGAAGGAGGGAGCCGAGAAGACGCACATTTCGCCTTCCTCTCCTTGTTGCTGACCCAGAAACAATGTGTTTGACCTCACTTCCGGCCCCCCCCCCCCCCCATGTTGTATTTGTGGGAAAGAATATAATGCTGTGTGAGCTGCACTACATTTAGCGGAGTACACGGGAGACATTGGGGGGGGCGTGAGTCTTTTTGACCCCCGATGTCTCAAAAAAAATATAATCAAAAAAAAGTTTAATTGTAAACAAATTAAGTCTCTGCCAAGCATAAAATCCCCCCCAAAATTTGAGGCACCCCCCCACATACACAACTGTAAACACGCCCATTGAGAGCATCAACGAGCGAAAACGTTGATTGCATTACATATCTGATGAGTGAGAGCAATATTTCTAGCCCCAAACATCCTCCAATGATGACCTATAGGGGGGCTATTATCCACTTAAGACCCTGACCAAGATGCAGCTAAAGGACCCGGCCAGGTTTTGCGATTCGGCACTGCGTCACTTTAACTGACAATTGCGACGTGACCCCCAAACAAAATTGGCGTCCTTTTTTTCCCACAAATAGAGCTTTCTTTTGGTGGTATTTGATCACCTCTGCAGTATTTTTTGCGCTATAAACAAAAATAGAGCAAAAAAAATAAAAAAATAAAAAATGCAATATTTACTATAATAAATATCCCCCAAAAATATATATAAAAAAAGTTTCCCTCAATTTAGGCCGATACGTATTCTTCTACCTATTTTTGGGAGAAAAAAAAAATAAAAAATAATCGCAATAAGCGTTTATCGGTTGGCTTGCGCAAAATTTAAAGCGCTTCCAAAATAGGGCATAATTTTATTGCATTTTTATAAAAAAAAAAAAAAATTGTACTACTTATGGCGGCGATCAACGATTTTTTTTCGTGACCGCGACATTATGGCGGACACTTCGGACAATGACACATTTTTGGGACCAATGTCATTTTCACAGCAAAAAATGCATTGTTAATTTTGAAAATGACAATTGCAGTTTGGGAGTTAACCACTAGGGGGCGCTGATGGGGTTATGCGTGACCTCATGTGGGTTTACAACTGTAGGGGGGTGTGGCTGTAGATGTGATGTCATCGATTGTGTCCCCCTATAAAAAGGGAACACACGATCGATGCAGCCGCCACAGTGAAGAACGGGAAAGCCGTGTTTACACACGGCTCTCCCCGTTCTTCAGCTCCGGGGACCGATCGCGGGACTCCAGCGGCAATCGGGTCACGGAGCTTCGGACCTGGCCCACGACCCACGGCTGGACAATAGCACAGCACGTACCTGTACGTGCCTATGCCCAGCCGTGCCATTCTGCCGACGTAAATGTGCAGGAGGCGGTCCTTAAGTGGTTAAAGTGTCACCTATAGAAAATATAGGGAGGGTACTGAAGTTTGACGCATGCAGATTAAGAGGATCTATGCATGAAGATAGATAAAAAAATAGATGTGTGCAGCAGTCCCCCCCCCCATACTTACCTGAGCCCACGGTTTGACAAATTTGCTTGGAATCTAAAAGCCAGCTAAAAAAGTTAGGAGCCAGAAAACGCACCCTGTCCCGACGAGCTTGCGCACAGAAGCGAACGCATACATGAGCAGCGCCCGCCTATGTAAACGGTGTTCAAACCACACATGTGAGGTATCGCCGTGATTGGTAGAGCGAGATCAATAATTCTAGCCCTAGACTTCTTCTGTAACTCAAAACATGCTACCTGTAGAATTTTTTTAAAACGTCGCCTATGGAGATTTCAAAGGGTAAAAGTTTGTTGGCATTCCACGAGCGGACGTAATTTTGAAGCGTGACATGTTGGGTATCAATTTACTCGGCGTAACATTATCTTTCATAATATAAAAAAAAAAATGGGGATAACTTTACTGTTGTCTTATTTTTTTTATTAAAAAAAGTGTAATTTTTTCCCAAAAAAATGCGCTTGTAAGACCGCTGGGCAAATACGGCGTGACAGAAAGTATTGCAATGATCGCCATTTTATTCTCTAGGGTGTTAGGATAAAAAATATATATAATGTTTGGGGGTTCTAATTAGAGGGAAGAAGATGGCAGTGAAAATAGTGTAAAATGACATTAGAATTGCTGTTTAACTTGTAATGCTTAACTTGTAATACCAACGGCCACCACCAGATGGCGCCAGCTCACAAAAAAAATGTTTTTATTTTTTTGCCCACCTTCCAAGCCAAGTCGCCATGGCGACCTGGGGCCCGGGATTTGTCGAGCCCTGCCTGAGCCTGTCTTTATCCAGCTATGTTGCAGTAGTATCTAAGCTGCCCGGAGCTCCCCTCATTGGCTGAGACAGCTCAAGCTGCTGTCAAAGTCAGCCAATGAGAGAGCGGAAGAAATCATGGCTGCGTGTCTAAATGGATAGAGAGAGCTGTGACTCGGCTCGGGTGACCCCATAGTAAGCTGCTTGCTGTGGGGGGCACTCGACAGGAGGGAGGGGCCAGGAGTGAGGAAGAGGATCCAGGCCGCTCTGCAAATCCTACTGCATAGAGCAGGTAGGTATAGAAAAGGTTTTTAAAAAAACAAACGACTTTACAATCACTTTAACCACTTGCCGCCAGCCATCAAATGACTTGTTCGGGGCGGGGCGTCATACGACGTTCTCACCTTCCCGGGCCACTTGCAATGCATGCGTGTGATGCGATGACGGGGGGGGGGGGGGATTGGATTTGTGATACATGTATGTGTGGGGTGGAGGGTATTTGTGATGTGATGACGGGGGGGGGGGGGTATGTGTGATGTGACGGGGGGTTGTGTGATGTGATGATGGGGGGGGAGTGAGACCTGCGATGATGGGGGGGGGGGCGAGACCTGCGATGATGGGGAGGGGGGAGTGAGACCTGAGATGATGGGGAGGGGGGAGTGAGACCTGAGATGATGGGGAGGGGGGAGTGAGACCTGAGATGATGGGGAGGGGGGAGTGAGACCTGAGATGATGGGGGGGGGAGCGAGACCTGCGATGATGGGGGGGGGGGGGAGTGAGACCTGAGATGATGGGGAGGGGGGAGTGAGACCTGAGATGATGGGGAGGGGAGCGAGACCTGAGATGATGGGGAGAGGGGAGTGAGACCTGAGATGATGGGGAGAGGGGAGTGAGACCTGAGATGATGGGGAGGGGAGCGAGACCTGAGATGATGGGGAGAGGGGAGCGAGACCTGAGATGATGGGGAGAGGGGAGCGAGACCTGCGATGATGGGGAGAGGGGAGCGAGACCTGTGATGATGGGGAGGGGGGAGTGAGACCTGTGATGATGGGGAGGGGGGAGTGAGACCTGTGATGATGGGGAGGGGGGAGTGAGACCTGTGATGATGGGGAGGGGAGTGAGACCTGAGATGATGGGGAGGGGAGTGAGACCTGTGATGATGGGGAGGGGAGTGAGACCTGTGATGATGGGGGGGGAGGGGGGGGAGACCTGTGATGGGGAGAGGGGGTGAGACCTGTGATGATGGGGAGGGGAGTGAGACCTGTGATGATGGGGAGGGGAGTGAGACCTGTGATGATGGGGAGGGGAGTGAGACCTGTGATGATGGGGAAGGGAGTGAGACCTGTGATGATGGGGAGTGAGACCTGTGATGATGGGGAGTGAGACCTGTGATGATGGGGAGTGAGACCTGTGATGATGGGGAGGGGAGTGAGACCTGTGATGATGGGGAGGGGAGTGAGACCTGTGATGATGGGGAGGGGAGTGAGACCTGTGATGATGGGGAGGGGGGTGAGACCTGTGATGATGGGGAGAGGGGGTGAGACCTGTGATGATGGGGAGAGGGGGTGAGACCTGTGATGATGGGGAGAGGGGGTGAGACCTGTGATGGGGAGGGGAGTGAGACCTGTGATGGGGAGGGGAGTGAGACCTGAGATGATGGGGAGGGGGGAGTGAGACCTGAGATGATGGGGAGGGGGGAGTGAGACCTGAGATGATGGGGAGGGGGGAGTGAGACCTGAGATGATGGGGAGGGGGGAGTGAGACCTGAGATGGGGAGGGGGGAGTGAGACCTGAGAGGATGGGGGGGGGGGAGTGAGACCTGAGATGATGGGGAGAGGGGAGCGAGACCTGAGATGATGGGGAGGGGAGTGAGACCTGTGATGATGGGGGGGGGGGGTGAGACCTGCGATGATGGGGGGGAGTGAGACCTGAGATGATGGGGAGGGGAGTGAGACCTGAGATGATGGGGAGGGGAGTGAGACCTGTGATGATGGGGAGGGGAGTGAGACCTGTGATGATGGGGAGTGAGACCTGTGATGATGGGGAGTGAGACCTGTGATGATGGGGAGTGAGACCTGTGATGATGGGGAGTGAGACCTGTGATGATGGGGAAGGGAGTGAGACCTGTGATGATGGGGAAGGGAGTGAGACCTGTGATGATGGGGAGGGGAGTGAGACCTGTGATGATGGGGAGGGGAGTGAGACCTGTGATGATGGGGAGGGGAGTGAGACCTGTGATGATGGGGAGGGGAGTGAGACCTGTGATGATGGGGAGGGGGGAGTGAGACCTGTGATGATGGGGAGGGGGAGTGAGACCTGTGATGATGGGGAGGGGAGTGAGACCTGTGATGATGGGGGGGGGAGGGGGGTGAGACCTGTGATGGGGAGAGGGGGTGAGACCTGTGATGGGGAGGGGGGGTGAGATCTGTGATGATGGGGAGGGGGAGTGAGACCTGAGATGATGGGGAAGGGAGTGAGACCTGAGATGATGGGGAGGGGAGTGAGACCTGTGATGATGGGGAGGGGAGCGAGACCTGTGATGATGGGGAGAGGGGAGCGAGACCTGAGATGATGGGGAGAGGGGAGCGAGACCTGAGATGATGGGGAGGGGGGTGAGACCTGTGATGATGGGGAGGGGAGTGAGACCTGTGATGATGGGGAGAGGGGAGCGAGACCTGAGATGATGGGGAGAGGGGAGCGAGACCTGTGATTATGGGGAGGGGGGTGAGACCTGTGATGATGGGGAGGGGAGTGAGACCTGTGATGATGGGGAGGGGAGTGAGACCTGTGATGATGGGGAGGGGAGCGAGACCTGCGATGATGGGGAGGGGAGTGAGACCTGTGATGATGGGGAGGGGAGTGAGACCTGCGATGATGGGGAGGGGAGTGAGACCTGTGATGATGGGGAGGGGAGTGAGACCTGTGATGATGGGGAGGGGAGTGAGACCTGTGATGATGGGGGAGGGGGAGTGAGACCTGTGATGATGGGGAGGGGAGCGAGACCTGTGATGATGGGGAGGGGAGCGAGACCTGCGATGATGGGGAGGGGGAGTGAGATCTGTGATGATGGGGAGGGGGAGTGAGATCTGTGATGATGGGGAGGGGGAGTGAGATCTGTGATGATGGGGAGGGGGAGTGAGATCTGTGATGATGGGGAGGGGAGTGAGACCTGCGATGATGGGGAGGGGAGTGAGACCTGCGATGATGGGGGAGGGGGAGTGAGACCTGTGATGATGGGGAGGGGAGCGAGACCTGCGATGATGGGGAGGGGAGCGAGACCTGCGATGATGGGGAGGGGGAGCGAGACCTGCGATGATGGGGAGGGGAGCGAGACCTGCGATGATGGGGAGGGGAGCAAGATCTGTGATGATGGGGAGGGGGAGTGAGACCTGTGATGATGGGGAGTGATGATGGGGAGGGGGGTGAGACCTGTGATGATGGGGGGAGGGGAGTGAGACCTGTGATGATGGGGAGGGGAGTGAGACCTGAGATGATGGGGGGAGGGGAGTGAGACCTGTGATGATGGGGAGGGGAGCGAGATCTGCGATGATGGGGAGGGGAGCGAGATCTGTGATGATGGGGAGGGGGAGTGAGACCTGTGATGATGGGGAGTGATGATGGGGAGGGGGGTGAGACCTGTGATGGGGAGAGGGGGTGAGACCTGTGATGGGGAGGGGGGGGTGAGATCTGTGATGATGGGGAGGGGGAGTGAGACCTGAGATGATGGGGAAGGGAGTGAGACCTGTGATGATGGGGAGGGGAGTGAGACCTGTGATGATGGGGAGGGGAGCGAGACCTGTGATGATGGGGAGAGGGGAGCGAGACCTGAGATGATGGGGAGAGGGGAGCGAGACCTGTGATGATGGGGAGAGGGGAGCGAGACCTGAGATGATGGGGAGGGGGGAGCGAGACCTGTGATTATGGGGAGGGGGGTGAGACCTGTGATGATGGGGAGGGGAGTGAGACCTGTGATGATGGGGAGGGGAGTGAGACCTGTGATGATGGGGAGGGGAGCGAGACCTGCGATGATGGGGAGGGGAGTGAGACCTGCGATGATGGGGGAGGGGGGAGTGAGACCTGCGATGATGGGGAGGGGAGCGAGACCTGCGATGATGGGGAGGGGAGCGAGACCTGCGATGATGGGGAGGGGGAGTGAGATCTGTGATGATGGGGAGGGGGAGCGAGATCTGTGATGATGGGGAGGGGGAGCGAGACCTGCGATGATGGGGAGGGGAGCGAGACCTGTGATGATGGGGAGGGGAGCGAGACCTGTGATGATGGGGAGGGGAGCGAGACCTGCGATGATGGGGAGGGGGAGTGAGATCTGTGATGATGGGGAGGGGGAGTGAGATCTGTGATGATGGGGAGGG
>NW_024404504.1:217553-250453 GCF_905171775.1 Rana temporaria | reverse complement strand
ACATCACTATACCACTATGTCATCACTATACCACTATGACATTATACCACTATATCACTATGATATCACACCACTATGACATCACACCACTATGACATCACTATACCACTATGTCATCACTATACCACTATGACATCACACCACTATATCACTATGACATCACATCACTATGACATCACTATACCACTATGACATCACACCACTATGACATCACTATACCACTATGACATCACACCACTATGACATCACAGTACTATGACATCACTATACCACTGTCATCACTATACCACTATGACATCACACCACTATATCACTATGACATCACATCACTATGACATCACTATACCACTATGACATACCACTATGACATCACTATACCACTATGACATCACACCACTATGACATCACTATACCACTATGACATCACACCACTATGACATCACAATACCACTATGTCATCACTATACCACTATGACATTATACCACTATATCACTATGACATCACATCACTATGACATCACTATACCACTATGACATTATACCACTATGACATCACTATACCACTATGACATCACTATACCACTATGACATCACTATATCACTATGACATCACTATACCACTATGACATCACACCACTATATCATTATGACATCACATCACTATGACATCACTATACCACTATGACATCACACCACTATACAACTATGACACCACTATGACATCACTATACCACTATGACATCACACCACTATGACATCACTATACCACTATGACATCACACCACTATACAACTATGACACCACTATGACATTTTTATACCAATATGACATCACTATATCACTGTGACATCACTATACCACTATGACATTACACCACTATATCACTATGACATCACATCACTATGATATCACTATACCACTATGACATCACACCACTATACAACTATGACACCACTATGACATCACACCACTATGACATCACTATACCACTATGACATCACACCGCTATACAACTATGACACCACTATGACATCACTATACCACTATGACATCACACCACTATGACATCACTATACCACTATGACATCACACCACTATACAACTATGACACCACTATGACATCACTATACCAATATGACATCACTATATCACTATGACATCACTATACCACTATGACATTACACCACTATATCACTATGACATCACATCACTATGATATCACTATACCACTATGACATCACACCACTATACAACTATGACACCACTATGACATCACACCACTATGACATCACTATACCACTATGACATCACACCACTATACAACTATGACACCACTATGACATCACTATACCACTATGACATCACTATACCACTATGACATCACTATACCACTATGACAACACACCACTATATCACTATGACATCACATCACTATGACATCACTATACCACTATGACATCACATCTCTATGACATCACTATACCACTATGACATTATACCACTATGACATCACTATACCACTATGACATCACTATACCACTATGTCATCACACCACTATATCACTATGACATCACATCACTATGACATCACTATACCACTATGACATTACACCACTATGACATCACTATACCACTATGACATCACACCACTATGACATCACACCACTATGACATCACTATACCACTATGTCATCACTATACCACTGTCATCACACCACTATACCACTATGACATCACACCACTTTACCACTCTGTCATCACTATACCACTATGACATTATAACACTATATCACTATGACATCACATCACTATGACATCACTATACCACTATGACATTATACCACTATGACATCACTATACCACTATGACATCACACCACTATGACATCACTATATCACTATGACATCACTATACCACTATGACATCACACCACTATATCACTATGACATCACATCACTATACTACTATGACATTATACCACTATGACATCTCTATACCACCATGACATCACACCACTATGACATCACTATACCACTATGACATCACACCACTATGACATCACTATACTACTATGTCATCACTATACCACTATGACATTATACCACTATATCACTATGACATCACATCACTATACCACTATGACATCACACATGATGATGTGGGGGGGAGGGGACATTAGAGTGTAAGCTCCTCTGTACAGAGACTGATGTGACTGTGGGGGGAGGGGACATTAGAGTGTAAGCTCTTCTGTACAGAGACTGATGTGACTGTTGGGGGAGGGGGACATTAGAGTGTAAGCTCCTCTGTACAGAGATGGATGTGACATCACTATACCACTATGACATCACTATACCACTAAGACAACACACCACTATGACATCACACCACTATGACATCACTATACCACAATGACATCACTATACCACTATGACACCACACCACTATACAACTATGACACCACTATGACATCACTATACCACTATGACATCACTATACCACTATGACATCACACCACTATATCACTATGACATCACATCACTATGACATCACATCACTATGACATCACTATACCACTATGACATCACACCACAATACAACTATGACCCCACTATGACATCACTATACCACTATGACATCACACCACTATGACATCACTATACCACTATACAACTATGACATCACTATACCACTATGACATCACTATACCACTATGACATCACACCACTATATCACTATGATATCACATCACTATGACATCACTATACCACTATGACATCACACCACTATATCACTATGACATCACTATACCACTATGACATCACACCACTATACATCTATGACACCACTATGACATCACTATACCACTATGACATCACACCACTATGACATCACGATACCACTATGACATCACACCACTATACAACTATGACACCACTATGACATCACTATACCACTATGACATCACTATACCACTATGACATCACACCACTATATCACTATGACATCACATCACTATGACATCACTATACCACTATGACATCACACCACTATGACATCACTATACCACTATGACATCACACCACTATGACATCACTATACCACTATGACATCACACCACTATGACATCACTATACCACTATGTCATCACTATACCACTATGACATCACACCACTATATCACTATGACATCACATCACTATGGCATCACTATACCACTATGACATCACACCACTATATCACTATGACATCACATCACTATGACATCACTATACCACTATGACATCACACCACTATGACATCACTATACCACTATGACATCACACCACTATGTCATCACTATACCACTATGTCATCACTATACCACTATGACATCACACCACTATATCACTATGACATCACATCACTATGACATCACTATACCACTATGACATCCCACCACTATACAACTATGACACCACTATGACATCACTATACCACTATGACATCACACCACTATGAAATCACTATACCACTATGACATCACACAACTATACAACTATGACACCACTATGACATCACTATACCACTATGACATCACACCACTATATCACTATGACATCACACCACTATATCACTATGACATCAAATCACTATGACATCACTAAACCACTATGACATCACTATACCACTATGACATCACACCACTATGACATCACTATACCACTATGTCATCACTATACCACTATGACATCACACCACTATATCACTATGACATCACATCACTATGACATCACTATACCACTATGACATTATACCACTATGACATCACTATACCACTATGACATCACACTACTATGACATCACTATAACCACTATGACATCACACCACTATATCACTATGACATCACATCACTATGACATCACTATACCACTATGACATCACACCACAATACAACTATGACACCACTATGACATCACTATACCACTATGACATCACACCACTATGACATCACTATACCACTATGACATCACACCACTATACAACTATGACACCACTATGACATCACTATACCAATATGACATCACTATATCACTATGACATCACTATACCACTATGACATTACACCACTATATCACTATGACATCACATCACTATGATATCACTATACCACTATGACATCACACCACTATACAACTATGACACCACTATGACATCACACCACTATGACATCACTATACCACTATGACATCACACCACTATACAACTATGACACCACTATGACATCACTATACCACTATGACATCACTATACCACTATGACATCACACCATTATATCACTATGACATCACATCACTATGACATCACTATACCACTATGACATCACACCACTATGACATCACTATACCACTATGACATCACACCACTATGACATCATTATACCACTATGTCATCACTATACCACTATGACATCACACCACTATATCACTATGACATCACATCACTATGGCATCACTATACCACTATGACATCACACCACTATATCACTATGACATCACATCACTATGACATCACTATACCACTATGACATCACACCACTATGACATCACTATACCACTATGACATCACACCACTATGACATCACTATACCACTATGTCATCACTATACCACTATGACATCACACCACTATATCACTATGACATCACATCACTATGACATCACTATACCACTATGACATCACACCACTATACAACTATGACACCACTATGACATCACTATACCACTATGACATCACACCACTATGAAATCACTATACCACTTTGACATCACACAACTATACAACTATGACACCACTATGACATCACTATACCACTATGACATCACACCACTATATCACTATGACATCACACCACTATATCACTATGACATCAAATCACTATGACATCACTAAACCACTATGACATCACTATACCACTATGACATCACACCACTATGACATCACTATACCACTATGTCATCACTATACCACTATGACATCACACCACTATATCACTATGACATCACATCACTATGACATCACTATACCACTATGACATTATACCACTATGACATCACTATACCACTATGACATCACACTACTATGACATCACTATAACCACTATGACATCACACCACTATATCACTATGACATCACATCACTATGACATCACTATACCACTATGACATCACACCACTATACAACTATGACACCACTATGACATCACTATACCACTATGACATCACACCACTATGACATCACTATACCACTATGACATCACACCACTATACAACTATGACACCACTATGACATCACTATACCAATATGACATCACTATATCACTATGACATCACTATACCACTATGACATTACACCACTATATCACTATGACATCACATCACTATGATATCACTATACCACTATGACATCACACCACTATACAACTATGACACCACTATGACATCACACCACTATGACATCACTATACCACTATGACATCACACCACTATACAACTATGACACCACTATGACATCACTATACCACTATGACATCACTATACCACTATGACATCACACCACTATATCACTATGACATCACATCACTATGACATCACTATACCACTATGACATCACACCACTATGACATCACTATACCACTATGACATCACACCACTATGACATCACTATACCACTATGTCATCACTATACCACTATGACATCACACCACTATATCACTATGACATCACATCACTATGGCATCACTATACCACTATGACATCACACCACTATATCACTATGACATCACATCACTATGACATCACTATACCACTATGACATCACACCACTATGACATCACTATACCACTATGACATCACACCACTATGACATCACTATACCACTATGTCATCACTATACCACTATGACATCACACCACTATATCACTATGACATCACATCACTATGACATCACTATACCACTATGACATCACACCACTATACAACTATGACACCACTATGACATCACCATACCACTATGACATCACACCACTATGAAATCACTATACCACTATGACATCACACAACTATACAACTATGACACCACTATGACATCACTATACCACTATGACATCACACCACTATATCACTATGACATCACACCACTATATCACTATGACATCAAATCACTATGACATCACTAAACCACTATGACATCACTATACCACTATGACATCACACCACTATGACATCACTATACCACTATGTCATCACTATACCACTATGACATCACACCACTATATCACTATGACATCACATCACTATGACATCACTATACCACTATGACATTATACCACTATGACATTATACCACTATGACATCACTATACCACTATGACATCACTATACCACTATGACATCACACTACTATGACATCACTATAACCACTATGACATCACACCACTATATCACTATGACATCACATCACTATGACATCACTATACCACTATGACATCACACCACTATACAACTATGACACCACTATGACATCACTATACCACTATGACATCACACCACTATGACATCACTATACCACTATGACATCACACCACTATACAACTATGACACCACTATGACATCACTATACCAATATGACATCACTATATCACTATGACATCACTATACCACTATGACATTACACCACTATATCACTATGACATCACATCACTATGATATCACTATACCACTATGACATCACACCACTATACAACTATGACACCACTATGACATCACACCACTATGACATCACTATACCACTATGACATCACACCACTATACAACTATGACACCACTATGACATCACTATACCACTATGACATCACTATACCACTATGACATCACTATACCACTATGACAACACACCACTATATCACTATGACATCACATCACTATGACATCACTATACCACTATGACATCACATCACTATGACATCACATCACTATGACATCACTATACCACTATGACATTATACCACTATGACATCACTATACCACTATGACATCACTATACCACTATGTCATCACACCACTATATCACTATGACATCACATCACTATGACATCACTATACCACTATGACATCACACCACTATGACATCACTATACCACTATGACATCACACCACTATGACATCACACCACTATGACATCACTATACCACTATGTCATCACTATACCACTGTCATCACACCACTATACCACTATGACATCACACCACTATACCACTCTGTCATCACTATACCACTATGACATTATACCACTATATCACTATGACATCACATCACTATGACATCACTATACCACTATGACATTATACCACTATGACATCACTATACCACTATGACATCACACCACTATGACATCACTATATCACTATGACATCACTATACCACTATGACATCACACCACTATATCACTATGACATCACATCACTATACTACTATGACATTATACCACTATGACATCTCTATACCACCATGACATCACACCACTATGACATCACTATACCACTATGACATCACACCACTATGACATCACTATACTACTATGTCATCACTATACCACTATGACATTATACCACTATATCACTATGACATCACATCACTATACCACTATGACATCACACATGATGATGTGGGGGGGAGGGGACATTAGAGTGTAAGCTCCTCTGTACAGAGACTGATGTGACTGTGGGGGGAGGGGACATTAGAGTGTAAGCTCTTCTGTACAGAGACTGATGTGACTGTTGGGGGAGGGGGACATTAGAGTGTAAGCTCCTCTGTACAGAGATGGATGTGACATCACTATACCACTATGACATCACTATACCACTAAGACAACACACCACTATGACATCACACCACTATGACATCACTATACCACAATGACATCACTATACCACTATGACACCACACCACTATACAACTATGACACCACTATGACATCACTATACCACTATGACATCACTATACCACTATGACATCACACCACTATATCACTATGACATCACATCACTATGACATCACATCACTATGACATCACTATACCACTATGACATCACACCACTATACAACTATGACCCCACTATGACATCACTATACCACTATGACATCACACCACTATGACATCACTATACCACTATACAACTATGACATCACTATACCACTATGACATCACTATACCACTATGACATCACACCACTTTATCACTATGACATCACATCACTATGACATCACTATACCACTATGACATCACACCACTATATCACTATGACATCACTATACCACTATGACATCACACCACTATACAACTATGACACCACTATGACATCACTATACCACTATGACATCACACCACTATGACATCACTATACCACTATGACATCACACCAATATACAACTATGACACCACTATGACATCACTATACCACTATGACATCACTATACCACTATGACATCACACCACTATATCACTATGACATCACATCACTATGACATCACTATACCACTATGACATCACACCACTATGACATCACTATACCACTATGACATCACACCACTATGACATCACTATACCACTATGACATCACACCACTATATCACTATGACATCACATCACTATGACATCACTATACCACTATGACATCACACCACTATATCACTATGACATCACATCACTATGACATCACTATACCACTATGACATCACACCACTATGACATCACTATACCACTATGACATCACACCACTATGACATCACTATACCACTATGTCATCACTATACCACTATGACATCACACCACTATATCACTATGACATCACATCACTATGACATCACTATTAGTGTTGAGCAGAATATGCCATATTCGATTTCGCGATATATCTCGAATATATATTCGAATATTCGAGATATATTCGCTAAATTCGAATATTCGTGATATTTTATCAAAATTAAATGATTGCGATTTTTCGCTATTGCGAATGCGAAAATAATTGCGATTTTTTTGATAACTGCGGTAGGAGCACTCTGATTGGCTCAGAATATTCGTGATATTTTATCGAAATATCGCAACATGCGAATGCGATATTTATTGCGCAATTTCGAGAAATGCTGGAGGAGCGCTCTGATTGGCTCAGAATATTCGTGATATTTTATCGAAATATCGCAACATGCGAATGCGATATTTATTGCGCAATTTCGACAAATGCTGTAGGAGCACTCTGATTGGCTCAGAATATTCGTGATATTTTACAATACAAAATAATTGCGAATATTCGGCAAATGCGGAAGGAGCACTCTGATTGGCTCAGAATATTCTTGATATTTTACAATACAAAATAATTGCGAATATTCGGCAAATGCAGAAGGAGCACTCTGATTGGCTCAGAATATTCTTGATATCTTACAATACAAAATAATTGCGAATATTCGGCAAATGCGGAAGGAGCACTCTGATTGGCTCAGAATATTCGTGATATTTTACAATACAAAATAAAAAGTGTTTTGCATTGGTGGTGATTCTTTACTCTATCCATCTGTCACAGCCATTTGTCAATCAAACACCTTGAAGATTGAACACGTTCATGCTGCATGCTTTGGACTTTTTTTCACTTCACATATCAAAGACATTTTTATGAAAGATTATTTTTCTATTATTGGGACTATATTTCTTTATATATTTGTTTCACTGTGTATTTCACAAGTTATTTGCGCTTGCTTATTTTATAATTTGCCCACATGTCTTGTCACTAGACATATTTTTTATTCTTGTAGAGCGACTCCATTTTCTGTCTTGTATTCATTTATGTTGTATAACATTTTTGAGTTGCTGCTGTATTCTCCCCTTTTTTTAAGGTATGCGCAATTTTTTCCTTCTTACAAAAAATAATAATATCAAACATACAAATATTCATAACAGAAACATACACAAAGCCCCCCCCCCCTTTGCATCAGAGACAATCAGAGTTCTCCTACCACAGTTATCGAAAAGTCGCAATCATTTTCGCATTCGCAATAGCGAAAAATCGCAATTTTTTTTTTTTTCAATTTGGCAACATAAAA
The DNA here is from genome assembly GCF_905171775.1 of Rana temporaria. NCBI lineage: Eukaryota > Metazoa > Chordata > Amphibia > Anura > Ranidae > Rana > Rana temporaria. Next base: position 240,328 of record NW_024404504.1, on the reverse strand, counting down.
GGATCGCCTCAGCTTAGCTACTCGGCCCAGGGTCTCTAATCATACCAGCAATGCTTTTAGACGTCGATAGGATGTGATCTGTTTTAAAAATCAAATTGAAAAAATGCGAATATTCGGAATTGCGAATATTCACCGCGAAATTCGAAATATAGCGCGATTTCTCGAATATGCTATATTCGAGTCGAATATTCGCAATGCGAATATTCGTGAGCAACACTAATCACTATACCACTATGACATCACACCACTATACAACTATGACACCACTATGACATCACTATACCACTATGACATCACACCACTATGACATCACTATACCACTATGACATCACACAACTATACAACTTTGACACCACTATGACATCACACCACTATATCACTATGACATCAAATCACTATGACATCACTATACCACTATGACATCATACCACTATGACATCACTATACCACTATGACATCACACCACTATGACATCACTATACCACTATGTCATCACTATACCACTATGACATCACACCACTATATCACTATGACATCACATCACTATGACATCACTATACCACTATGACATTATACCACTATGACATCACTATACCACTATGACATCACACCACTATGACATCACTATACCACTATGACATCACACCACTATGACATCACTATACCACTATGACATTATACCACTATATCACTATGACATCACACCACTATGACATCACTATACCACTATGTCATCACTATACCACTATGACATTATACCACTATATCACTATGACATCACACCACTATGACATCACACCACTATGACATCACTATACCACTATGTCATCACTATACCACTATGACATTATACCACTATATCACTATGACATCACATTACTATGACATCACTATACCACTATGACATTATACCACTATGACATCACACCACTATACAACAATGACACCACTATGACATCACTGTGGAGAGACCCCCTAAATGGGGCTTTAAAGGCAACAAAAATATGTAGTAGTCATAGTAGTCAAAAAATGAAGTATTTTAATATACAAAATAGAAATTATACAAAATGAAAATTATACATATAAATTGTTTAAAAACAGTACATGGATGGGTGTCATTGAAAAGTAACATCCATGAAGACGTACACGGCCCTACGCGTTTCGGATTACCCTTCATCAGGGGCCGAAATGTGTGTAGTCAACATATATAGGAACCACTTTTCTAAAAAACAGAAAAAATACATATGTTACAAATATTACAAAAATGAAAAATGGCAATAAATACATCAAAAGGTGCAGATAAAAACACATACCACTCACAGCGTTTAATCAACCCTGCGCATCCCAGAAAAGGACACCACTGTTAGGACGCAGAAGATTCCTCTGGATGGAAAATAGGAGGAAGGGAGCCGGCGGTGCAGAATCGCATATAGCAAGATCTCAAGCCCTTATAGTCTCAAAGTGACATGTAATAATATACAAAACCTGTCTATAAATAAAGGACAGGATGAGTATGAATATAGTTAGATACTAAACCATTTACAAAAAGAAATATCTAAAATATATATAAATAACTGCATACCTGAGGTTTGCAGAAGTGTGTCAATATTATATTTGGCCAAAGGTGTCAGTAGAGAGCTAAGCAAAGCTCCAGCCTGTAAATACAATGGATGGCAGATAGGAACAGGCATTAAAATAGGAAACCAAAACACAAGTGAGGATTAAAGGCAAAATTGAATGGAGAGGTCTAAAGTAAAGGATTGCTTACATGAGATGGACACTCAATATAGCCCAAGGACGTGCCGCTCGTACCACTGCCGTCCAGCAGTGTCTGACATTACTGGGCGGCTGAACGTTTTTATAGGGAAGCAGCAAGGCGGGCGTTAGTATAGTGGGCGTGGTCCGAGGGATCAGGCGGGACATGATAGGCCAGCTATAATGAGGGGATGGTGATAGACAGACGCAATTGCGTCATGACAAAGGGGCGTGGCCAGGCGGGACGAAGAGACACTGGCAACACAGCGCCACCCAAAAGGGCGGAGTCACGACACATAATACGTCGCAGCATCGAGGAAAAGAAGGGGGCGTGGCCGAGCGGGGCAAGGAGACGCCGATCATAGAAACAAAACCATAACAGCGCCGCCCAGAGGGGCGGAGTCACGGCGTGTGATACGTCGTAGTATCGAGGGAAGGCAGGAGAAAACTGCCAAGTGACAACCCGACACAAAAATAAAAACAAAACAATTGCTGGATGGGAATAAGCTATTGCAAAAAGAAAGAGGGCAGTACAAAAAGGAAGATTACAAAAAAATGTCTGCAGAAAACGTTTTACTAGAAAGTAATTGTGGGTTACAAAAACTGCTGGGGAAAGAAATTATACCAAGCACAGAGTATATGATAGAGAATGAAACTTTAGAAAAAAACCATTTGAATGTACAAACGGCATAGTTCTAAATGCAATAGGCCAAAGACACACAGCAAATAATTAAATATATTTAGTTAGTAAGTATGTGGACAAGGACAAAGGGGAGAGAGATCCAGGGACATATAGGAAACTCAAGGGGGAATAAATAATAACCCCTGTAATTTCCAAGTCCCTGTTATGGGCGCAGGTATAGACCCTTGGTCAAACGACGCCTGAAAGGTGCGGGGGGACCAGGTCTGAGAAAGCCGTCCCATAAAAGGGGGACGGCTTACGTGCGCCCAGCTATATATAGCGAGACAAACACCGCTCGGACATCAAATTCTGGGCCTGAGTGAAATCCCCAAAAATGGGAATGCGCAGGGGATACAAGGACATGATAGTAATTATATAAATCATCAATATGAGCACAAAGATGAAAGCAAAAAAACGAGAAACATGGAATGCAAAATACAAAATACAAAGAAGCAAAAACACCAAACAATTTAATCTCATATCAATCTTTCTCACACCCCCCAGATGAAAAGCCCTCCAAGAAGGGTCTAAAGCTAATCTGTTCATTTAGACCCGGAGGGTGGTTGGCCTCTAGCTCCGCAATCCAACGGGTTTCGAGTTGTAACAGAATTTTGTTCCAATCACCCCCTCTGGGGTTAGGATGGACTCTGTCAAGGATCAAAAATTTGACCCCAAGAAAGTGTCCATCGTGTTCAGTCAAAATATGACGCCCGAGGGGTAGATCAGGATTGGCCGTACGCATGGCATGCAGATGACGGGATGCCCGTTTGTGGAAGGGTAGTTTGGTCTTGCCCACATAAAACCTCTTGCAATGGCAAGTTAGCAAATACACTACACCAAAGGTTTTACAATTGGCATAGTGTCTGGGTTTATGGTGCTGACCATTAGGTAAAACAATTTGCCGATCGGAATTGATATAACGGCAAATAGAGCACCCTCCACAAGTGAAGGTGCCTTTCCTCTTACATGGATCACATCTAAAGGTACCTTTATACTCGCTTGTTACGAGATGGTCCCTAAGTGATTGGGCTCGGCGATACGTAATCGACGGTTCCTTTGATACGAACGGTCCCAATTGGGGATCGATCAAAAGCAAATGCCAAAACCGTTTCAAAATATTTCTAGTTACTTCATGTTGGGTGTGGTATTTGGTAATTATCCTAACACCCTCGTTGTTATCAGAGGACTTCTTTTCTTTGTTAGTCAAAAGGAGTGGCCGTAGATGCCCATTGGCACGTTGAAAAGATCTTTTTAAGTTTTTCTTAGAATAACCTCTGAGTAATAGCCTATCTCTTAATCCTGCCGCCTCTAGAAGGAAATCTTCTTGCGTCGAACAATTTCGCTTAAGGCGCAGGTATTGGCTATAAGGTATTGATTTTATTAATGGGGAAGGGTGGGCACTGGTGGCGTGTAAAATGGTGTTACCCGCTGTGGGTTTTCTGTGAAGCCCCGTTGACATGGTCCCATCAGGACCTTTCATCAAGGTAACATCAAGAAAGGCAATTCTAGAGCTACTATAATTCATTGTGAATTTGAGGTTGAAATCATTGCGGTTCATGATGGTCATGAACAGCTCAAGCTCTGGAATGGAACCCTCCCAGATCATAAGAACATCATCTATGTATCGGTACCATCCCGATACAAGATGAATGAAGGGTTGTACAGGGGTGCTGGTCAAAAATAGCTTCTCCCACTCCCCCAGGTACAGGTTGGCATACGATGGGGCACAAGAAGTCCCCATCGCAACCCCCTGTACCTGGAGGAAGTGGGAGCCATCAAAAGAAAAAAACGCCGTGATAAAGTATAAATTCAAGTGACATAATGAGAAATTCCCCAAGCCTACGATCTCCCCGAAAAATGGGGAGGAGAATGTTCTTCATAGCAGATAATCCCAAAGAATGTGGGATTGAGCTATAAAGAGCCTCCACATCGATCGCTACCAGTAGTGCTCCTGGAGATACTTTGAAATGCTGGATTTTTTGTAAGAGGTGGATGGTATCCTTTATATAAGATGGGAGGTGCAGTACAAAAGGTTTGAGGTGGGAGTCAACCCACATACTGAGATTCTCAGTTAGCGCACCATTGCCAGATACAATGGGTCGCCCTGGTGGGTTGACAATGTCCTTATGGACCTTAGGTAGACAGTAAAAAGTAGGTATTTTAGGGTATTTAATGCGTATAAATTCCCACGTGTCTTGGTTAATTGCGCCTTGGGAGAACGCCCCATCCACCAGAGCATAAAACTCGGTTTCGTATTTGATGATAGTAGATTTTGGGATGGGAGTGTACCAGTCCTTGTTGGAAAGGATCTTTAGACACATACTCTTGTACTGATCATTGGTTTGAATCACAATGTTCCCTCCTTTGTCAGCAGGCTTAATAGTAAGCTGGTGACATTCTTTTAGTTTCTCAAGTGCCTCATTAGGTTGGTAAGTCATACGTCCAGCATTCCGAAACTTATGTAGTTTCTTAATCTCAGCCGTAGTAAGGGTCACAAAGGCAGCTAGATTGGAATTCATTTGTAGGGGGGGGAACTTATCAGATTTGTTTTTTAATATGTTACGTGGTGGTTCAGAGGATATAGTTGAAGTAAATTCGGACATCAGATCTTCGAGGTCCGATAGGCCACTTGAATCTACCAGGTCCACCTCATCACATAGCGATAAGAGTAGATCAAGATCATCTTTATGTTGTTGAATGCTAGCATAGGAGATTTCTTTTTTTGGTTTGGAGTATAGGCTCTTTAGAAGCAATTTTCTAGCAAACAGATGAATATCCTTTGTAAGCTCAAAGGTATCTAAGGGTGCCTGAGGGCAAAAAGTTAGACCTCTCATCAATAAGGTCCTCTCATCATTGGAAAGGTGGTAATTTGAAAGATTGATAATATCCATGCCTGTGTTAGACACAGGGTGATCGGAAGGATCGCATGGTGATTCTACGTGCCTTGTGATGTTGGAAGGACTTGGGGAAAAAAACCCATATCAGTGGTTTCAGTAATTGTTGGTCTTAGTCCTTCAAGAGTTAATTGTGTATTCAATTGTTGTGAAGCCGAGAACACCGGAAACAAGCCGGTGGTCTGGGCTTGACAATTACTTTGTTTGTTGGATTTCTCACTAATAATAGGAGCTTTTGTGGGTCCTGACTCTTGGACTAGCCGTTTTTTAGTGGTATTATCATCCTTGTCAGATAGAGCTCGTTTGGGTTTCGTGCTCCTGTTTCTTGAAGAATTTGCTGGAGGGACATTGTTGGAGGCATTGGATGAAGTTTTTTGACCCTTTTTGGGGATGAAAGTAGAACCTCCCCTAGAGGAGTTTTGCTGAATAGAATAGCCTGTTTGCCATTTATAGGCTTTACCCTCTTGGAAGGATCGTTTGTCCCTCCAAAATTTGTTATCTTTCTTATATAGGGTTTCGGCAGTAATTACATCTAGACGTCCCTTAATTTTGGTTTCATGATCTTTAAAAGCGGGGAGAGCCAAAAATGGTTGGAGCTTGGTATAAATATCATCAATGTCTCTTTCAACCTTCCCAAGTCTAATCTTATATTCATCTATAAGTAATTTCATCATATTTGCAGAACATGTCTGAAGGTTATGTTCCCATTTTTTGCGAAAGTCAGAGTCCACGTTGTCTAACAGTGGGAAGATCTGGATACGGAGCCCGTAAGGGTTAATATCCTCTCGCAGATACTTCTCAAAGCTATCAACGTGCCAAAAAAGAGCCGCCTTTTTCTCCACTAATCTACCAAGTTGGTTACACAAAGAGGAGAGCTCAGATTGTATGGCTTCTCCCTTGTGATGGTTAGTGGAGTAACCTTTCATAAGTTCTTCCCACTCACTGCCCTGAAACATGATGAGTACTATGGGTCAAAAGCTGCACCTAGTATCAAAATCGCCAGATACCAAAAGCAAAAATTAGTATTGAATTATATAACGAAAATGACAACAAAGTTATTGTATTCCAAAAAACAAAGAAATTACAATATTATTCCAAAGGAATAAAAAACAAAATAGATGGAAATCAAGCAGAGATGTAAGAGACGGGGGATAGAAGATGGGAGTAAGCCACCTTCATGGGTATTTGCTACCCTATATACAAAAGCATAAATGAAACATCTCAGTGTGATTTCCAAAAGTTGCCAACACCCCTGGTAAACAGGAAAATGTGGAGAGACCCCCTAAATGGGGCTTTAAAGGCAACAAAAATATGTAGTAGTCATAGTAGTCAAAAAATGAAGTATTTTAATATACAAAATAGAAATTATACAAAATGAAAATTATACATATAAATTGTTTAAAAACAGTACATGGATGGGTGTCATTGAAAAGTAACATCCATGAAGACGTACACGGCCCTACGCGTTTCGGATTACCCTTCATCAGGGGCCGAAATGTGTGTAGTCAACATATATAGGAACCACTTTTCTAAAAAACAGAAAAAATACATATGTTACAAATATTTCTTTGTTTTTTGGAATACAATAACTTTGTTGTCATTTTCGTTATATAATTCAATACTAATTTTTGCTTTTGGTATCTGGCGATTTTGATACTAGGTGCAGCTTTTGACCCATAGTACTCATCATGTTTCAGGGCAGTGAGTGGGAAGAACTTATGAAAGGTTACTCCACTAACCATCACAAGGGAGAAGCCATACAATCTGAGCTCTCCTCTTTGTGTAACCAACTTGGTAGATTAGTGGAGAAAAAGGCGGCTCTTTTTTGGCACGTTGATAGCTTTGAGAAGTATCTGCGAGAGGATATTAACCCTTACGGGCTCCGTATCCAGATCTTCCCACTGTTAGACAACGTGGACTCTGACTTTCGCAAAAAATGGGAACATAACCTTCAGACATGTTCTGCAAATATGATGAAATTACTTATAGATGAATATAAGATTAGACTTGGGAAGGTTGAAAGAGACATTGATGATATTTATACCAAGCTCCAACCATTTTTGGCTCTCCCCGCTTTTAAAGATCATGAAACCAAAATTAAGGGACGTCTAGATGTAATTACTGCCGAAACCCTATATAAGAAAGATAACAAATTTTGGAGGGACAAACGATCCTTCCAAGAGGGTAAAGCCTATAAATGGCAAACAGGCTATTCTATTCAGCAAAACTCCTCTAGGGGAGGTTCTACTTTCATCCCCAAAAAGGGTCAAAAAACTTCATCCAATGCCTCCAACAATGTCCCTCCAGCAAATTCTTCAAGAAACAGGAGCACGAAACCCAAACGAGCTCTATCTGACAAGGATGATAATACCACTAAAAAACGGCTAGTCCAAGAGTCAGGACCCACAAAAGCTCCTATTATTAGTGAGAAATCCAACAAACAAAGTAATTGTCAAGCCCAGACCACCGGCTTGTTTCCGGTGTTCTCGGCTTCACAACAATTGAATACACAATTAACTCTTGAAGGACTAAGACCAACAATTACTGAAACCACTGATATGGGTTTTTTTCCCCAAGTCCTTCCAACATCACAAGGCACGTAGAATCACCATGCGATCCTTCCGATCACCCTGTGTCTAACACAGGCATGGATATTATCAATCTTTCAAATTACCACCTTTCCAATGATGAGAGGACCTTATTGATGAGAGGTCTAACTTTTTGCCCTCAGGCACCCTTAGATACCTTTGAGCTTACAAAGGATATTCATCTGTTTGCTAGAAAATTGCTTCTAAAGAGCCTATACTCCAAACCAAAAAAAGAAATCTCCTATGCTAGCATTCAACAACATAAAGATGATCTTGATCTACTCTTATCGCTATGTGATGAGGTGGACCTGGTAGATTCAAGTGGCCTATCGGACCTCGAAGATCTGATGTCCGAATTTACTTCAACTATATCCTCTGAACCACCACGTAACATATTAAAAAACAAATCTGATAAGTTCCCCCCCCTACAAATGAATTCCAATCTAGCTGCCTTTGTGACCCTTACTACGGCTGAGATTAAGAAACTACATAAGTTTCGGAATGCTGGACGTATGACTTACCAACCTAATGAGGCACTTGAGAAACTAAAAGAATGTCACCAGCTTACTATTAAGCCTGCTGACAAAGGAGGGAACATTGTGATTCAAACCAATGATCAGTACAAGAGTATGTGTCTAAAGATCCTTTCCAACAAGGACTGGTACACTCCCATCCCAAAATCTACTATCATCAAATACGAAACCGAGTTTTATGCTCTGGTGGATGGGGCGTTCTCCCAAGGCGCAATTAACCAAGACACGTGGGAATTTATACGCATTAAATACCCTAAAATACCTACTTTTTACTGTCTACCTAAGGTCCATAAGGACATTGTCAACCCACCAGGGCGACCCATTGTATCTGGCAATGGTGCGCTAACTGAGAATCTCAGTATGTGGGTTGACTCCCACCTCAAACCTTTTGTACTGCACCTCCCATCTTATATAAAGGATACCATCCACCTCTTACAAAAAATCCAGCATTTCAAAGTATCTCCAGGAGCACTACTGGTAGCGATCGATGTGGAGGCTCTTTATAGCTCAATCCCACATTCTTTGGGATTATCTGCTATGAAGAACATTCTCCTCCCCATTTTTCGGGGAGATCGTAGGCTTGGGGAATTTCTCATTATGTCACTTGAATTTATACTTTATCACGGCGTTTTTTCTTTTGATGGCTCCCACTTCCTCCAGGTACAGGGGGTTGCGATGGGGACTTCTTGTGCCCCATCGTATGCCAACCTGTACCTGGGGGAGTGGGAGAAGCTATTTTTGACCAGCACCCCTGTACAACCCTTCATTCATCTTGTATCGGGATGGTACCGATACATAGATGATGTTCTTATGATCTGGGAGGGTTCCATTCCAGAGCTTGAGCTGTTCATGACCATCATGAACCGCAATGATTTCAACCTCAAATTCACAATGAATTATAGTAGCTCTAGAATTGCCTTTCTTGATGTTACCTTGATGAAAGGTCCTGATGGGACCATGTCAACGGGGCTTCACAGAAAACCCACAGCGGGTAACACCATTTTACACGCCACCAGTGCCCACCCTTCCCCATTAATAAAATCAATACCTTATAGCCAATACCTGCGCCTTAAGCGAAATTGTTCGACGCAAGAAGATTTCCTTCTAGAGGCGGCAGGATTAAGAGATAGGCTATTACTCAGAGGTTATTCTAAGAAAAACTTAAAAAGATCTTTTCAACGTGCCAATGGGCATCTACGGCCACTCCTTTTGACTAACAAAGAAAAGAAGTCCTCTGATAACAACGAGGGTGTTAGGATAATTACCAAATACCACACCCAACATGAAGTAACTAGAAATATTTTGAAACGGTTTTGGCATTTGCTTTTGATCGATCCCCAATTGGGACCGTTCGTATCAAAGGAACCGTCGATTACGTATCGCCGAGCCCAATCACTTAGGGACCATCTCGTAACAAGCGAGTATAAAGGTACCTTTAGATGTGATCCATGTAAGAGGAAAGGCACCTTCACTTGTGGAGGGTGCTCTATTTGCCGTTATATCAATTCCGATCGGCAAATTGTTTTACCTAATGGTCAGCACCATAAACCCAGACACTATGCCAATTGTAAAACCTTTGGTGTAGTGTATTTGCTAACTTGCCATTGCAAGAGGTTTTATGTGGGCAAGACCAAACTACCCTTCCACAAACGGGCATCCCGTCATCTGCATGCCATGCGTACGGCCAATCCTGATCTACCCCTCGGGCGTCATATTTTGACTGAACACGATGGACACTTTCTTGGGGTCAAATTTTTGATCCTTGACAGAGTCCATCCTAACCCCAGAGGGGGTGATTGGAACAAAATTCTGTTACAACTCGAAACCCGTTGGATTGCGGAGCTAGAGGCCAACCACCCTCCGGGTCTAAATGAACAGATTAGCTTTAGACCCTTCTTGGAGGGCTTTTCATCTGGGGGGTGTGAGAAAGATTGATATGAGATTAAATTGTTTGGTGTTTTTGCTTCTTTGTATTTTGTATTTTGCATTCCATGTTTCTCGTTTTTTTGCTTTCATCTTTGTGCTCATATTGATGATTTATATAATTACTATCATGTCCTTGTATCCCCTGCGCATTCCCATTTTTGGGGATTTCACTCAGGCCCAGAATTTGATGTCCGAGCGGTGTTTGTCTCGCTATATATAGCTGGGCGCACGTAAGCCGTCCCCCTTTTATGGGACGGCTTTCTCAGACCTGGTCCCCCCGCACCTTTCAGGCGTCGTTTGACCAAGGGTCTATACCTGCGCCCATAACAGGGACTTGGAAATTACAGGGGTTATTATTTATTCCCCCTTGAGTTTCCTATATGTCCCTGGATCTCTCTCCCCTTTGTCCTTGTCCACATACTTACTAACTAAATATATTTAATTATTTGCTGTGTGTCTTTGGCCTATTGCATTTAGAACTATGCCGTTTGTACATTCAAATGGTTTTTTTTCTAAAGTTTCATTCTCTATCATATACTCTGTGCTTGGTATAATTTCTTTCCCCAGCAGTTTTTGTAACCCACAATTACTTTCTAGTAAAACGTTTTCTGCAGACATTTTTTTGTAATCTTCCTTTTTGTACTGCCCTCTTTCTTTTTGCAATAGCTTATTCCCATCCAGCAATTGTTTTGTTTTTATTTTTGTGTCGGGTTGTCACTTGGCAGTTTTCTCCTGCCTTCCCTCGATACTACGACGTATCACACGCCGTGACTCCGCCCCTCTGGGCGGCGCTGTTATGGTTTTGTTTCTATGATCGGCGTCTCCTTGCCCCGCTCGGCCACGCCCCCTTCTTTTCCTCGATGCTGCGACGTATTATGTGTCGTGACTCCGCCCTTTTGGGTGGCGCTGTGTTGCCAGTGTCTCTTCGTCCCGCCTGGCCACGCCCCTTTGTCATGACGCAATTGCGTCTGTCTATCACCATCCCCTCATTATAGCTGGCCTATCATGTCCCGCCTGATCCCTCGGACCACGCCCACTATACTAACGCCCGCCTTGCTGCTTCCCTATAAAAACGTTCAGCCGCCCAGTAATGTCAGACACTGCTGGACGGCAGTGGTACGAGCGGCACGTCCTTGGGCTATATTGAGTGTCCATCTCATGTAAGCAATCCTTTACTTTAGACCTCTCCATTCAATTTTGCCTTTAATCCTCACTTGTGTTTTGGTTTCCTATTTTAATGCCTGTTCCTATCTGCCATCCATTGTATTTACAGGCTGGAGCTTTGCTTAGCTCTCTACTGACACCTTTGGCCAAATATAATATTGACACACTTCTGCAAACCTCAGGTATGCAGTTATTTATATATATTTTAGATATTTCTTTTTGTAAATGGTTTAGTATCTAACTATATTCATACTCATCCTGTCCTTTATTTATAGACAGGTTTTGTATATTATTACATGTCACTTTGAGACTATAAGGGCTTGAGATCTTGCTATATGCGATTCTGCACCGCCGGCTCCCTTCCTCCTATTTTCCATCCAGAGGAATCTTCTGCGTCCTAACAGTGGTGTCCTTTTCTGGGATGCGCAGGGTTGATTAAACGCTGTGAGTGGTATGTGTTTTTATCTGCACCTTTTGATGTATTTATTGCCATTTTTCATTTTTGTAATATTTGTAACATATGTATTTTTTCTGTTTTTTAGAAAAGTGGTTCCTATATATGTTGACTACACACATTTCGGCCCCTGATGAAGGGTAATCCGAAACGCGTAGGGCCGTGTACGTCTTCATGGATGTTACTTTTCAATGACACCCATCCATGTACTGTTTTTAAACAATTTATATGTATAATTTTCATTTTGTATAATTTCTATTTTGTATATTAAAATACTTCATTTTTTGACTACTATGACTACTACATATTTTTGTTGCCTTTAAAGCCCCATTTAGGGGGTCTCTCCACATTTTCCTGTTTACCAGGGGTGTTGGCAACTTTTGGAAATCACACTGAGATGTTTCATTTATGACTATGACATCACTATACCACTATGACATCACACCACTATATCACTATGACATCACATCACTATGACATCACTATGCCACTATGACATTACTATACCACTATGACATCACACCACTATATCACTATGACATCACTATACCACTATGACATCACACCACTATACAACTATGACACCACTATGACATCACTATACCACTATGACATCACACCACTATGACATCACTATACCACTATGACATCCCACCACTATACAACTATGACACCACTATGACATCACTATACCACTATGACATCACTATACCACTATGACATCACACCACTATATCACTATGACATCACATCACTATGACATCACTATACCACTATGACATCACACCACTATGACATCACTATACCACTATGACATCACACCACTATGACATCACTATACCACTATGTCATCACTATACCACTATGACATCACACCACTATATCACTATGACATCACATCACTATGACATCACTATACCACTATGACATCACACCACTATACAACTATGACACCACTATGACATCACACCACTATGACATCACTATACCACTATGACATCACACAACTATACAACTATGACACCACTATGACATCACTATACCACTATGACATCACACCACTATATCACTATGACATCAAATCACTATGACATCACTAAACCACTATGACATCACTATACCACTATGACATCACACCACTATGACATCACTATACCAAAATGACATCACACCACTATATCACTATGACATCACATCACTATGACATCACTATACCACTATGACATCACACCACTATACAACTATGACACCACTATGACATCACACCACTATGACATCACTATACCACTATGACATCACACCACTATACAACTATGACACCACTATGACATCACTATACCACTATGACATCACTATATCACTATGACATCAATATACCACTATGACATCACTATACCACTATGTCATCACTATACCACTATGACATCACACCACTATGACATCACACCACTATGACATCACTATACCACTATGTCATCACTATACCACTATGACATTATACCACTATATCACTATGACAACACACCACTATGACATCACTATACCACTATGTCATCACTATACCACTATGACATTATACCACTATATCACTATGACATCACACCACTATGACATCACACCACTATGACATCACTATACCACTATGTCATCACTATACCACTATGACATCACACCACTATATCACTATGACATCACATCACTATGACATCACTATACCACTATGACATCACACCACTATGACATCACTATACCACTATGACATCACACCACTATGACATCACACTACTATGACATCACTATACCACTGTCATCACTATACCACTATGACATCACACCACTATATCACTATGACATCACATCACTATGACATCACTATACCACTATGACATACCACTATGACATCACTATACCACTATGACATCACACCACTATGACATCACTATACCACTATGACATCACACCACTATGACATCACAATACCACTATGTCATCACTATACCACTATGACATTATACCACTATATCACTATGACATCACATCACTATGACATCACTATACCACTATGACATTATACCACTATGACATCACTATACCACTATGACATCACTATACCACTATGACATCACTATATCACTATGACATCACTATACCACTATGACATCACACCACTATATCATTATGACATCACATCACTATGACATCACTATACCACTATGACATCACACCACTATACAACTATGACACCACTATGACATCACTATACCACTATGACATCACACCACTATGACATCACTATACCACTATGACATCACACCACTATACAACTATGACACCACTATGACATCACTATACCAATATGACATCACTATATCACTATGACATCACTATACCACTATGACATTACACCACTATATCACTATGACATCACATCACTATGATATCACTATACCACTATGACATCACACCACTATACAACTATGACACCACTATGACATCACACCACTATGACATCACTATACCACTATGACATCACACCGCTATACAACTATGACACCACTATGACATCACTATACCACTATGACATCACTATACCACTATGACATCACTATACCACTATGACATCACACCACTATATCACTATGACATCACATCACTATGACATCACTATACCACTATGACATCACATCACTATGACATCACTATACCACTATGACATTATACCACTATGACATCACTATACCACTATGACATCACTATACCACTATGACATCACACCACTATATCACTATGACATCACATCACTATGACATCACTATACCACTATGACATCACACCACTATGACATCACTATACCACTATGACATCACTATATCACTATGACATCACACCACTATGACATCACACCACTATGACATCACTATACCACTATGTCAATACTATACCACTGTCATCACACCACTATGACATCACTATACCACTATGACATCACACCACTATGACATCACACCACTATACCACTCTGTCATCACTATATCACTATGACATCACATCACTATGACATCACTATACCACTATGACATTATACCACTATGACATCACTATACCACTATGACATCACACCACTATATCACTATGACATCACATCACTATACTACTATGACATTATACCACTATGACATCACTATACCACCATGACATCACACCACTATGACATCACTATACCACTATGACATCACACCACTATGACATCACTATACTACTATGTCATCACTATACCACTATGACATTATACCACTATATCACTATGATATCACATCACTAAACCACTATGACATCACACATGATGATGTGGGGGGGAGGGGACATTAGAGTGTAAGCTCCTCTGTACAGAGACTGATGTGACTGTGGGGGGAGGGGGACATTAGAGTGTAAGCTCCTCTGTACAGAGATGGATGTGACATCACTATACCACTATGACATCACTATACCACTAAGACATCACACCACTATGACATCACACCACTATGACATCACTATACCACTATGACCTCACTATACCACTATGACATCACTATACCACTATGACACCACACCACTATACAACTATGACACCACTATGACATCACTATACCACTATGACATCACTATACCACTATGACATCACACCACTATATCACTATGACATCACATCACTATGACATCACTATACCACTATGACATCACACCACTATACAACTATGACCCCACTATGACATCAGTATACCACTATGACATCACACCACTATGACATCACTATACCACTATACAACTATGACATCACTATACCACTATGACATCACTATACCACTATGACATCACTATACCACTATGACATCACACCACTATATCACTATGACATCACATCACTATGACATCACTATACCACTATGACATCACACCACTATATCACTATGACATCACTATACCACTATGACATCACACCACTATACATCTATGACACCACTATGACATCACTATACCACTATGACATCACACCACTATGACATCACTATACCACTATGACATCACACCACTATACAACTATGACACCACTATGACATCACTATACCACTATGACATCACACCACTATGACATCACTATACCACTATGACATCACACCACTATACAACTATGACACCACTATGACATCACTATACCACTATGACATCACTATACCACTATGACATCACACCACTATATCACTATGACATCACATCACTATGACATCACTATACCACTATGACATCACACCACTATGACATCACTATACCACTATGACATCACACCACTATGACATCACTATACCACTATGTCATCACTATACCACTATGACATCACACCACTATATCACTATGACATCACATCACTATGGCATCACTATACCACTATGACATCACACCACTATATCACTATGACATCACATCACTATGACATCACTATACCACTATGACATCACACCACTATGACATCACTATACCACTATGACATCACACCACTATGACATCACTATACCACTATGTCATCACTATACCACTATGACATCACACCACTATATCACTATGACATCACATCACTATGACATCACTATACCACTATGACATCACACCACTATACAACTATGACCACATCACTATGACATCACTATACCACTATGACATCACATCACTATGACATCACTATACCACTATGACATTATACCACTATGACGTCACTATACCACTATGACATCACTATACCACTATGACATCACACCACTATATCACTATGACATCACATCACTATGACATCACTATACCACTATGACATCACACCACTATGACATCACTATACCACTATGACATCACTATACCACTATAACATCACACCAATATGACATCACACCACTATGACATCACTATACCACTATGTCATCTCTATACCACTGTCATCACACCACTATGACATCACTATACCACTATGACATCACACCACTATGACATCACACCACTATACCACTCTGTCATCACTATACCACTATGACATTATACCACTATATCACTATGACATCACATCACTATGACATCACTATACCACTATGACATTATACCACTATGACATCACTATACCACTATGACATCACACCACTATGACATCACTATATCACTATGACATCACTATACCACTATGACATCACACCACTATATCACTATGACATCACATCACTATACTACTATGACATTATACCACTATGACATCACTATACCACCATGACATCACACCACTATGACATCACTATACCACTATGACATCACACCACTATGACATCACTATACTACTATGTCATCACTATACCACTATGACATTATACCACTATAACACTATGACATCACATCACTATACCACTATGACATCACACATGATGATGTGGGGGGAGGGGACATTAGAGTGTAAGCTCCTCTGTACAGAGACTGATGTGACTGTGGGGGGAGGGGACATTAGAGTGTAAGCTCTTCTGTACAGAGACTGATGTGACTGTTGGGGGAGGGGGACATTAGAGTGTAAGCTCCTCTGTACAGAGATGGATGTGACATCACTATACCACTATGACATCACTATACCACTAAGACATCACACCACTATGACATCACACCACTATGACATCACTATACCACAATGACATCACTATACCACTATGACACCACACCACTATACAACTATGACACCACTATGACATCACTATACCACTATGACATCACTATACCACTATGACATCACACCACTATATCACTATGACATCACATCACTATGACATCACATCACTATGACATCACTATACCACTATGACATCACACCACTATACAACTATGACCCCACTATGACATCACTATACCACTATGACATCACACCACTATGACATCACTATACCACTATACAACTATGACATCACTATACCACTATGACATCACTATACCACTATGACATCACACCACTATATCATTATGACATCACATCACTATGACATCACTATACCACTATGACATCACACCACTATACAACTATGACACCACTATGACATCACTATACCACTATGACATCACACCACTATGACATCACTATACCACTATGACATCACACCACTATACAACTATGACACCACTATGACATCACTATACCAATATGACATCACTATATCACTATGACATCACTATACCACTATGACATTACACCACTATATCACTATGACATCACATCACTATGATATCACTATACCACTATGACATCACACCACTATACAACTATGACACCACTATGACATCACACCACTATGACATCACTATACCACTATGACATCACACCGCTATACAACTATGACACCACTATGACATCACTATACCACTATGACATCACTATACCACTATGACATCACTATACCACTATGACATCACACCACTATATCACTATGACATCACATCACTATGACATCACTATACCACTATGACATCACATCACTATGACATCACTATACCACTATGACATTATACCACTATGACATCACTATACCACTATGACATCACTATACCACTATGACATCACACCACTATATCACTATGACATCACATCACTATGACATCACTATACCACTATGACATCACACCACTATGACATCACTATACCACTATGACATCACTATATCACTATGACATCACACCACTATGACATCACACCACTATGACATCACTATACCACTATGTCAATACTATACCACTGTCATCACACCACTATGACATCACTATACCACTATGACATCACACCACTATGACATCACACCACTATACCACTCTGTCATCACTATATCACTATGACATCACATCACTATGACATCACTATACCACTATGACATTATACCACTATGACATCACTATACCACTATGACATCACACCACTATATCACTATGACATCACATCACTATACTACTATGACATTATACCACTATGACATCACTATACCACCATGACATCACACCACTATGACATCACTATACCACTATGACATCACACCACTATGACATCACTATACTACTATGTCATCACTATACCACTATGACATTATACCACTATATCACTATGATATCACATCACTAAACCACTATGACATCACACATGATGATGTGGGGGGGAGGGGACATTAGAGTGTAAGCTCCTCTGTACAGAGACTGATGTGACTGTGGGGGGAGGGGGACATTAGAGTGTAAGCTCCTCTGTACAGAGATGGATGTGACATCACTATACCACTATGACATCACTATACCACTAAGACATCACACCACTATGACATCACACCACTATGACATCACTATACCACTATGACCTCACTATACCACTATGACATCACTATACCACTATGACACCACACCACTATACAACTATGACACCACTATGACATCACTATACCACTATGACATCACTATACCACTATGACATCACACCACTATATCACTATGACATCACATCACTATGACATCACTATACCACTATGACATCACACCACTATACAACTATGACCCCACTATGACATCAGTATACCACTATGACATCACACCACTATGACATCACTATACCACTATACCACTATACAACTATGACATCACTATACCACTATGACATCACTATACCACTATGACATCACTATACCACTATGACATCACACCACTATATCACTATGACATCACATCACTATGACATCACTATACCACTATGACATCACACCACTATATCACTATGACATCACTATACCACTATGACATCACACCACTATACATCTATGACACCACTATGACATCACTATACCACTATGACATCACACCACTATGACATCACTATACCACTATGACATCACACCACTATACAACTATGACACCACTATGACATCACTATACCACTATGACATCACACCACTATGACATCACTATACCACTATGACATCACACCACTATACAACTATGACACCACTATGACATCACTATACCACTATGACATCACTATACCACTATGACATCACACCACTATATCACTATGACATCACATCACTATGACATCACTATACCACTATGACATCACACCACTATGACATCACTATACCACTATGACATCACACCACTATGACATCACTATACCACTATGTCATCACTATACCACTATGACATCACACCACTATATCACTATGACATCACATCACTATGGCATCACTATACCACTATGACATCACACCACTATATCACTATGACATCACATCACTATGACATCACTATACCACTATGACATCACACCACTATGACATCACTATACCACTATGACATCACACCACTATGACATCACTATACCACTATGTCATCACTATACCACTATGACATCACACCACTATATCACTATGACATCACATCACTATGACATCACTATACCACTATGACATCACACCACTATATCACTATGACATCACATCACTATACTACTATGACATTATACCACTATGACATCACTATACCACCATGACATCACACCACTATGACATCACTATACCACTATGACATCACACCACTATGACATTACTATACTACTATGTCATCACTATACCACTATGACATTATACCACTATATCACTATGATATCACATCACTAAACCACTATGACATCACACATGATGATGTGGGGGGGAGGGGACATTAGAGTGTAAGCTCCTCTGTACAGAGACTGATGTGACTGTGGGGGGAGGGGGACATTAGAGTGTAAGCTCCTCTGTACAGAGATGGATGTGACATCATTATACCACTATGACATCACTATACCACTAAGACATCACACCACTATGACATCACACCACTATGACATCACTATACCACTATGACCTCACTATACCACTATGACATCACTATACCACTATGACACCACACCACTATACAACTATGACACCACTATGACATCACTATACCACTATGACATCACTATACCACTATGACATCACACCACTATATCACTATGACATCACATCACTATGACATCACTATACCACTATGACATCACACCACTATACAACTATGACCCCACTATGACATCAGTATACCACTATGACATCACACCACTATGACATCACTATACCACTATACAACTATGACATCACTATACCACTATGACATCACTATACCACTATGACATCACTATACCACTATGACATCACACCACTATATCACTATGACATCACATCACTATGACATCACTATACCACTATGACATCACACCACTATATCACTATGACATCACTATACCACTATGACATCACACCACTATACATCTATGACACCACTATGACATCACTATACCACTATGACATCACACCACTATGACATCACTATACCACTATGACATCACACCACTATACAACTATGACACCACTATGACATCACTATACCACTATGACATCACACCACTATGACATCACTATACCACTATGACATCACACCACTATACAACTATGACACCACTATGACATCACTATACCACTATGACATCACTATACCACTATGACATCACACCACTATATCACTATGACATCACATCACTATGACATCACTATACCACTATGACATCACACCACTATGACATCACTATACCACTATGACATCACACCACTATGACATCACTATACCACTATGTCATCACTATACCACTATGACATCACACCACTATATCACTATGACATCACATCACTATGGCATCACTATACCACTATGACATCACACCACTATATCACTATGACATCACATCACTATGACATCACTATACCACTATGACATCACACCACTATGACATCACTATACCACTATGACATCACACCACTATGACATCACTATACCACTATGTCATCACTATACCACTATGACATCACACCACTATATCACTATGACATCACATCACTATGACATCACTATACCACTATGACATCACACCACTATACAACTATGACCACATCACTATGACATCACTATACCACTATGACATCACATCACTATGACATCACTATACCACTATGACATTATACCACTATGACGTCACTATACCACTATGACATCACTATACCACTATGACATCACACCACTATATCACTATGACATCACATCACTATGACATCACTATACCACTATGACATCACACCACTATGACATCACTATACCACTATGACATCACTATACCACTATAACATCACACCAATATGACATCACACCACTATGACATCACTATACCACTATGTCATCTCTATACCACTGTCATCACACCACTATGACATCACTATACCACTATGACATCACACCACTATGACATCACACCACTATACCACTCTGTCATCACTATACCACTATGACATTATACCACTATATCACTATGACATCACATCACTATGACATCACTATACCACTATGACATTATACCACTATGACATCACTATACCACTATGACATCACACCACTATGACATCACTATATCACTATGACATCACTATACCACTATGACATCACACCACTATATCACTATGACATCACATCACTATACTACTATGACATTATACCACTATGACATCACTATACCACCATGACATCACACCACTATGACATCACTATACCACTATGACATCACTATACTACTATGTCATCACTATACCACTATGACATTATACCACTATAACACTATGACATCACATCACTATACCA